>NW_027102248.1:0-300000 GCF_035609145.1 Eleutherodactylus coqui
AAGGCCTTGTGATGTCACAATGTGGAAAGGGCATTGTGATGTCACAATGTGGAAAGGGCATTGTGATGTCACAATAAAGGAAAGGGCATTGTGATGTCACAATAGGGAAAACGGCATTGTGATGTCACAATGGGGGAAAGGGCATTGTGATGTCACAATGGGGAAAACTGCATTGTGATGTCACAATGGGGGAAAGGGCATTGTGATGTCACAATGGGGTAAACTGCATTGTGATGTCACAATGGGGGAAATGGCACTGTGATGTCACAATGTCGAAAGGGCATTGTGATGTCACAATGGATGAAATGGCATTGTGATGTCACAATAGGGAAAACGGCATTGTGATGTCACAATGGGGAAAAGGGCATTGTGATGTCACAATGGGGTAAACTGCATTGTGATGTCACAATGGGGGAAATGGCATTGTGATGTCACAATGGGGGAAATGGCATTGTGATGTCACAATGGGGGAAATGGCATTGTGATGTCACAATGGGGGAAAGGGCATTTTGATGTCACAATAGGGAAAACGGCATTGTGATGTCACAATAGGGAAAACGGCATTGTGATGTCACAATGGGGGAAATGGCATTGTGATGTCACAATGGGGGAAAGGGCATTGTGATGTCAGAATGGGGGAAAGGGCATTGTGATGTCACAATGCAGAACACGGCATTGTGATGTCAGAATGGGGGAAAGGGCATTGTGATGTCACAATGCAGAACACGGCATTGTGATGTCACAATGGGGGAAATGGCATTGTGATGTCACAATGGGGGAAATGGCATTGTGATATCACAATGGGGGAAATGGCATTGTGATGTCACAATGGGGGAAATGGCATTGTGATGTCACAATGGGTGAAATGGCATTGTGATGTCACAATGGGGAAAGAGCATTGTGATGTCACAATAGGGAAAACGGCATTGTAATGTCACAATGGGGGAAATGGCATTGTGATGTCTCAATGGGGGAAAGGGCATTGTGATGTCACAATGTGGAAAACGGCATTGTGATGTCACAATGGGGGAAAGGGCATTGCGATGTCACAATGGGGAAAACGGCATTGTGATGTCACAATGGGGGAAAGGGCATTGTGATGTCACAATGGGGAAAACGGCATTGTAATGTCACAATGGGGGAAATGGAATTGTGATGTCACAATGGGAAAAATAGCATTGTGATGTCACAATGGGGGAAACGGCATTGTGATATCACAATGTGGAAAGGGCATTGTGATGTCACAATGGAGGAAATGGCATTGTGATGTCACAATAGGGAAAACGGCATTGTGATGTCACAATGGGGGAAAGGGCATTGTGATGTCACAATGGGGTAAACTGCATTGTGATGTCACAATGGAGGAAATGGCATTGTGATGTCACAATAGGGAAAACGGCATTGTGATGTCACAATGGGGGAAAGGGCATTGTGATGTCACAATGGGGTAAACTGCATTGTGATGTCACAATGGGGGAAACGGCATTGTGATGTCACAATGGGGGAAATGGCATTGTGATGTCACAATGGGGGAAACGGCATTGTGATGTCACAATGGGGGAAATGGCATTGTGATGTCACAATGGGGGAAACGGCATTGTGATGTCACAATGGGGGAAATGGCATTGTGATGTCACAATGGGGGAAAGGGCATTGTGTTGTCACAATGGGGGGAATGGCATTGTGATGTCACAATGGGGGAAAGGGCATTGTGATGTCACAATGGGGAAAACGGCATTGTGATGTCACAATGGGGGAAAGGGCATTGTGATGTCACAATGGGGAAAACTGCATTGTGATGTCACAATGGGGGAAAGGGCATTGTGATGTCACAATGGGGTAAACTGCATTGTGATGTCACAATGGGGGAAACGGCATTGTGATGTCACAATGGGGGAAATGGCATTGTGATGTCACAATGGGGGAAACGGCATTGTGATGTCACAATGGGGGAAATGGCATTGTGATGTCACAATGGGGGAAACGGCATTGTGATGTCACAATGGGGGAAATGGCATTGTGATGTCACAATGGGGGAAAGGGCATTGTGTTGTCACAATGGGGGGAATGGCATTGTGATGTCACAATGGGGGAAAGGGCATTGTGATGTCACAATGGGGAAAACGGCATTGTGATGTCACAATGGGGGAAAGGGCATTGTGATGTCACAATGGGGAAAACTGCATTGTGATGTCACAATGGGGAAAACGGCATTGTGATGTCACAATGGGGGAAAGGGCATTGCGATGTCACAATGGGGAAAACGGCATTGTGATGTCACAATGGGGGAAACGGCATTGTAATGTCACAATGGGGAAAATGGAATTGTGATGTCACAATGGGAAAAACAGCATTGTGATGTCACAATGGGGGAAACGGCATTGTGATATCACAATGGGGAAAGGGCATTGTGATGTCACAATGGAGGAAATGGCATTGTGATGTCACAATAGGGAAAACGGCATTGTGATGTCACAATGGAGGAAATGGCATTGTGATGTCACAATAGGGAAAACGGCATTGTGATGTCACAATGGGGGAAAGGGCATTGTGATGTCACAATGGGGTAAACTGCATTGTGATGTCACAAAGGGGGAAACGGCATTGTGATGTCACAATGGGGGAAATGGCATTGTGATGTCACAATGGGGGAAAGGGCATTGTGATGTCACAATGCAGAACACGGCATTGTGATGTCAGAATGGGGGAAAGGGCATTGTGATGTCACAATGCAGAACACGGCATTGTGATGTCACAATGGGGGAAATGGCATTGTGATGTCACAATGGGGGAAATGGCATTGTGATATCACAATGGGGGAAATGGCATTGTGATGTCACAATGGGGGAAATGGCATTGTGATGTCACAATGGGTGAAATGGCATTGTGATGTCACAATGGGGAAAGAGCATTGTGATGTCACAATAGGGAAAACGGCATTGTAATGTCACAATGGGGGAAATGGCATTGTGATGTCTCAATGGGGGAAAGGGCATTGCGATGTCACAATGGGGAAAACGGCATTGTGATGTCACAATGGGGGAAAGGGCATTGTGATGTCACAATGGGGAAAACGGCATTGTAATGTCACAATGGGGGAAATGGAATTGTGATGTCACAATGGGAAAAACAGCATTGTGATGTCACAATGGGGGAAACGGCATTGTGATATCACAATGGGGAAAGGGCATTGTGATGTCACAATGGAGGAAATGGCATTGTGATGTCACAATAGGGAAAACGGCATTGTGATGTCACAATGGAGGAAATGGCATTGTGATGTCACAATAGGGAAAACGGCATTGTGATGTCACAATGGGGGAAAGGGCATTGTGATGTCACAATGGGGTAAACTGCATTGTGATGTCACAATGGGGGAAACGGCATTGTGATGTCACAATGGGGGAAATGGCATTGTGATGTCACAATGGGGGAAACGGCATTGTGATGTCACAATGGGGGAAATGGCATTGTGATGTCACAATGGGGGAAACGGCATTGTGATGTCACAATGGGGGAAATGGCATTGTGATGTCACAATGGGGGAAAGGGCATTGTGATGTCACAATGGGGGGAATGGCA
The DNA here is from genome assembly GCF_035609145.1 of Eleutherodactylus coqui. Taxonomy (NCBI): domain Eukaryota; kingdom Metazoa; phylum Chordata; class Amphibia; order Anura; family Eleutherodactylidae; genus Eleutherodactylus; species Eleutherodactylus coqui. The sequence goes on from NW_027102248.1 coordinate 3,583, forward strand.
TTGTGATGTCACAATGGGGGAAAGGGCATTGTGATGTCACAATGGGGAAAACGGCATTGTGATGTCACAATGGGGGACAGGGCATTGTGATGTCACAATGGGGAAAACTGCATTGTGATGTCACAATGGGGGAAAGGGCATTGTGATGTCACAATGGGGAAAACGGCATTGTGATGTCACAATGGGGGGAATGGCATTGTGATGTCACAATGGGGGAAAGGGCATTGTGATGTCACAATGGGGAAAACGGCATTGTGATGTCACAATGGGGGAAAGGGCATTGTGATGTCACAATGGGGAAAACTGCATTGTGATGTCACAATGGGGGAAAGGGCATTGTGATGTCACAATGGGGGAAATAGGATTGTGATGTCACAATGGGGGAAAGGGCATTGTGATGTCACAATGGGGTAAACTGCATTGTGATGTAACAATGGGGGAAAGGGCATTGTGATGTCACAATGGATGAAATGGCATTGTGATGTCACAATAGGGAAAATGGCATTGTGATGTCACAATGGGGAAAAGGGCATTGTGATGTCACAATGGGGTAAACTGCATTGTGATGTCACAATGGGGGAAATGACATTGTGATGTCACAATGGGGGAAATGGCATTGTGATGTCACAATGGGGGAAATGGCATTGTGATGTCACAATGGGGGAAAGGGCATTGTGATGTCACAATAGGGAAAACGGCATTGTGATGTCACAATGGGGTAAACTGCATTGTGATGTCACAATGGGGGAAAGGGCATTGTGATGTCAGAATGGGGGAAAGGGCATTGTGATGTCAGAATGGGGTAAACTGCATTGTGATGTCACAATGGGGGAAACGGCATTGTGATGTCACAATGGGGGAAATGGCATTGTGATGTCACAATGGGGGAAAGGGCATTGTGATGTCACAATAGGGAAAACGGCATTGTGATGTCACAATGGGGGAAATGGCATTGTGATGTCACACTGGGGGAAATGGCATTGTGATGTCACAATGGGGAAAAGGGCATTGTGATGTCACAATGGGGGAAAGGGCATTGTGATGTCACAATGGGGGAAAGGGCATTGTGATGTCACAATGGGGGAAAGCGCATTGTGATGTCACAATGGGGAAAACTGCATTGTGATGTCACAATGGGGGAGAGGGCATTGTGATGTCACAATGCAGAAAACGGCATTGTGATGTCACAATGGGGGAAAGGGCATTGTGATGTCACAATGGGGAAAACTGCATTGTGATGTCACAATGGGGGAAAGGGCATTGTGATGTCACAATGGGGGAAATGGCATTGTGATGTCACAATGGGGGAAAGGGCATTGTGATGTCACAATAGGGAAAACGGCATTGTGATGTCACAATGGGGGAAATGGCATTGTGATGTGACAATGGGGGAAAGGGCATTGTGATGTCACAATGGGGAAAACGGCATTGTGATGTCAGAATGGGGGAAAGGGCATTGTGATGTCACAATGCAGAACACGGCATTGTGATGTCACAATGGGGGAAATGGCATTGTGATGTCACAATGGGGGAAATGGCATTGTGATGTCACAATGGGGGAAATGGCATTGTGATGTCACAATGGGGGAAAGGGCATTGTGATGTCACAATGGGGAAAACGGCATTGTGATGTCAGAATGGGGGAGAGGGCATTGTGATGTCACAATGCAGAACACGGCATTGTGATGTCACAATGGGGGAAATGGCATTGTGATGTCACAATGGGGGAAATGGCATTGTGATGTCACAATGGGGAAAACGGCATTGTGATATCAGAATGGGGGAAAGGGCATTGTGATGTCACAATGCAGAACACGGCATTGTGATGTCACAATGGGGGGAATGGCATTGTGATGTCACAATGGGGGAAATGGCATTGTGATGTCACAATGGGGGAAATGGCATTGTGATGTCACAATGGGGGAAAGGGCATTGTGATGTCACAATGGGGGAAACGGCATTGTGATGTCCCAATGGGGAAAACGGCATTGTGATGTCACAATGGGGGAAAGGGCATTGTGATGTCACAATGGGGTAAAATGCATTGTGATGTCACAATGGGGGAAATAGCATTGTGATGTCACAATGTGGAAAGGGCATTGTGATGTCACAATGGAGGAAATGGCATTGTGATGTCACAATAGGGAAAACGGCATTGTGATGTCACAATGGGGAAAAGGGCATTGTGATGTCACAATGGGGTAAACTGCATTGTGATGTCACAATGGGGGAAATGGCATTGTGATGTCACAATGGGGGAAAGGGCATTGTGATGTCACAATAGGGAAAACGGCATTGTGATGTCACAATGGGGGAAATTGCATTGTGATGTCACAATGGGGGAAAGGGCATTGTGATGTCACAATGGGGGAAAGCGCATTGTGATGTCACAATGGGGAAAACGGCATTGTGATGTCACAATGGGGGAAAGGGCATTGTGATGTCACAATGGGGAAAACGGCATTGTAATGTCACAATGGGGGAAATGGAATTGTGATGCCACAATGGGAAAAACAGCATTGTGATGTCACAATGGGGGAAACGGCATTGTGATGTCACAATGGGGGAAAGCGCATTGTGATGTCACAATGGGGAAAACTGCATTGTGATGTCACAATGGGGGAAAGGGCATTGTGATGTCACAATGCGGAAAACGGCATTGTGATGTCACAATGGGGGAAAGGGCATTGTGATGTCACAATGAGGAAAACTGCATTGTGATGTCACAATGGGGGAAAAGGCATTGTGATGTCACAATGGGGGAAAGGGCATTGTGATGTCACAATGGGGAAAACGGCATTGTGATGTCACAATGGGGGAAAGGGCATTGTGATGTCACAATGGGGTAAACTGCATTGTGATGTCACAATGGGGGAAACAGCATTGTGATGTCACAATGGGGGAAATGGCATTGTGATGTCACAATGGGGGAAAGGGCATTGTGATGTCAGAATGGGGGAAAGGGCATTGTGATGTCACAATGCAGAACACGGCATTGTGATGTCAGAATGGGGGAAAGGGCATTGTGATGTCACAATGCAGAACACGGCATTGTGATGTCACAATGGGGGAAATGGCATTGTGATGTCACAATGGGGGAAATGGCATTGTGATATCACAATGGGGGAAATGGCATTGTGATGTCACAATGGGGGAAATGGCATTGTGATGTCACAATGGGTGAAATGGCATTGTGATGTCACAATGGGGAAAGAGCATTGTGATGTCACAATAGGGAAAACGGCATTGTAATGTCACAATGGGGGAAATGGCATTGTGATGTCTCAATGGGGGAAAGGGCATTGTGATGTCACAATGTGGAAAACGGCATTATGATGTCACAATGGGGGAAAGGGCATTGCGATGTCACAATGGGGAAAACGGCATTGTGATGTCACAATGGGGGAAAGGGCATTGTGATGTCACAATGGGGAAAACGGCATTGTAATGTCACAATGGGGGAAATCTAATTGTGATGTCACAATGGGAAAAACAGCATTGTGATGTCACAATGGGGGAAACGGCATTGTGATATCACAATGGGGAAAGGGCATTGTGATGTCACAATGGAGGAAATGGCATTGTGATGTCACAATAGGGAAAACGGCATTGTGATGTCACAATGGAGGAAATGGCATTGTGATGTCACAATAGGGAAAACGGCATTGTGATGTCACAATGGGGGAAAGGGCATTGTGATGTCACAATGGGGTAAACTGCATTGTGATGTCACAATGGGGGAAACGGCATTGTGATGTCACAATGGGGGAAACGGCATTGTGATGTCACAATGGGGGAAATGGCATTGTGATGTCACAATGGGGGAAACGGCATTGTGATGTCACAATGGGGGAAATGGCATTGTGATGTCACAATGGGGGAAAGGGCATTGTGATGTCACAATGGGGGGAATGGCATTGTGATGTCACAATGGGGGAAAGGGCATTGTGATGTCACAATGGGGAAAACGGCATTGTGATGTCACAATGGGGGAAAGGGCATTGTGATGTCACAATGGGGAAAACTGCATTGTGATGTCACAATGGGGGAAAGGGCATTGTGATGTCACAATGGGGAAAACGGCATTGTGATGTCACAATGGGGGGAATGGCATTGTGATGTCACAATGGGGGAAAGGGCATTGTGATGTCACAATGGGGAAAACGGCATTGTGATGTCACAATGGGGGAAAGAGCATTGTGATGTCACAATGGGGAAAACTGCATTGTGATGTCACAATGGGGGAAAGGGCATTGTGATGTCACAATGGGGGAAATGGGATTGTGATGTCACAATGGGGGAAAGGGCATTGTGATGTCACAATGGGGTAAACTGCATTGTGATGTCACAATGGGGGAAAGGGCATTGTGATGTCACAATGGATGAAATGGCATTGTGATGTCACAATAGGGAAAATGGCATTGTGATGTCACAATGGGGAAAAGGGCATTGTGATGTCACAATGGGGTAAACTGCATTGTGATGTCACAATGGGGGAAATGACATTGTGATGTCACAATGGGGGAAATGGCATTGTGATGTCACAATGGGGGAAATGGCATTGTGATGTCACAATGGGGGAAAGGGCATTGTGATGTCACAATAGGGAAAACGGCATTGTGATGTCACAATGGGGTAAACTGCATTGTGATGTCACAATGGGGGAAAGGGCATTGTGATGTCAGAATGGGGGAAAGGGCATTGTGATGTCAGAATGGGGTAAACTGCATTGTGATGTCACAATGGGGGAAACGGCATTGTGATGTCACAATGGGGGAAATGGCATTGTGATGTCACAATGGGGGAAAGGGCATTGTGATGTCACAATAGGGAAAACGGCATTGTGATGTCACAATGGGGGAAATGGCATTGTGATGTCACACTGGGGGAAATGGCATTGTGATGTCACAATGGGGAAAAGGGCATTGTGATGTCACAATGGGGGAAAGGGCATTGTGATGTCACAATGGGGGAAAGGGCATTGTGATGTCACAATGGGGGAAAGCGCATTGTGATGTCACAATGGGGAAAACTGCATTGTGATGTCACAATGGGGGAGAGGGCATTGTGATGTCACAATGCAGAAAACGGCATTGTGATGTCACAATGGGGGAAAGGGCATTGTGATGTCACAATGGGGAAAACTGCATTGTGATGTCACAATGGGGGAAAGGGCATTGTGATGTCACAATGGGGGAAATGGCATTGTGATGTCACAATGGGGGAAAGGGCATTGTGATGTCACAATAGGGAAAACGGCATTGTGATGTCACAATGGGGGAAATGGCATTGTGATGTGACAATGGGGGAAAGGGCATTGTGATGTCACAATGGGGAAAACGGCATTGTGATGTCAGAATGGGGGAAAGGGCATTGTGATGTCACAATGCAGAACACGGCATTGTGATGTCACAATTGGGGAAATGGCATTGTGATGTCACAATGGGGGAAATGGCATTGTGATGTCACAATGGGGGAAATGGCATTGTGATGTCACAATGGGGGAAAGGGCATTGTGATGTCACAATGGGGAAAACGGCATTGTGATGTCAGAATGGGGGAAAGGGCATTGTGATGTCACAATGCAGAACACGGCATTGTGATGTCACAATGGGGGAAATGGCATTGTGATGTCACAATGGGGGAAATGGCATTGTGATGTCACAATGGGGAAAACGGCATTGTGATGTCAGAATGGGGGAAAGGGCATTGTGATGTCACAATGCAGAACACGGCATTGTGATGTCACAATGGGGGGAATGGCATTGTGATGTCACAATGGGGGAAATGGCATTGTGATGTCACAATGGGGGAAATGGCATTGTGATGTCACAATGGGGGAAAGGGCATTGTGATGTCACAATGGGGGCAACGGCATTGTGATGTCCCAATGGGGAAAACGGCATTGTGATGTCACAATGGGGGAAAGTGCATTGTGATGTCACAATGGGGTAAAATGCATTGTGATGTCACAATGGGGGAAATAGCATTGTGATGTCACAATGTGGAAAGGGCATTGTGATGTCACAATGGAGGAAATGGCATTGTGATGTCACAATAGGGAAAACGGCATTGTGATGTCACAATGGGGAAAAGGGCATTGTGATGTCACAATGGGGTAAACTGCATTGTGATGTCACAATGGGGGAAATGGCATTGTGATGTCACAATGGGGGAAATGGCATTGTGATGTCAGAATGGGGGAAAGGGCATTGTGATGTCACAATAGGGAAAACGGCATTGTGATGTCACAATGGGGGAAATGGCATTGTGATGTCACAATGGGGGAAAGGGCATTGTGATGTCACAATGGGGGAAAGGGCATTGTGATGTCACAATGGGGAAAACGGCATTGTGATGTCACAATGGGGGAAAGGGCATTGTGATGTCACAATGGGGAAAACGGCATTGTAATGTCACAATGGGGGAAATGGAATTGTGATGCCACAATGGGAAAAACAGCATTGTGATGTCACAATGGGGGAAACGGCATTGTGATGTCACAATGGGGGAAAGCGCATTGTGATGTCACAATGGGGAAAACTGCATTGTGATGTCACAATGGGGGAAAGGGCATTGTGATGTCACAATGCGGAAAACGGCATTGTGATGTCACAATGGGGGAAAGGGCATTGTGATGTCACAATGAGGAAAACTGCATTGTGATGTCACAATGGGGGAAAAGGCATTGTGATGTCACAATGGGGGAAAGGGCATTGTGATGTCACAATAGGGAAAACGGCATTGTGATGTCACAATGGGGGAAATGGCATTGTGATGTCACAATGGGGGAAAGGGCATTGTGATGTCACAATGGGGAAAACGGCATTGTGATGTCACAATGGGGGAAAGGGCATTGTGATGTCACAATGGGGGAAACGGCATTGTAATGTCACAATGGGGGAAATGGAATTGTGATGTCACAATGGGAAAAACAGCATTTTGATGTCACAATGGGGGAAACGGCATTGTGATGTCACAATGGGGGAAAGGGCATTGTGATGTCACAATGGGGAAAAGGGCATTGTGATGTCACAATGGGGGAAATGGCATTGTGATGTCACAATGGGGGAAAGGGCATTGTGATGTCACAATGGGGAAAACGGCATTGTGATGTCACAATGGGGGAAAGGGCATTGCGATGTCACAATAGGGAAAACGGCATTGTGATGTCACAATGGGGGAAATGGCATTGTGATGTCACAATGGGGGAAAGGGCATTGTGATGTCACAATGGGGAAAACGGCATTGTGATGTCACAATGGGGGAAATGGCATTGCGATGTCACAATGGGGAAAACTGCATTGTGATGTCACAATGGGGGAAAGGGCATTGTGATGTCACAATGGGGGAAATGGAATTGTGATGTCACAATGGGAAAAACAGCATTGTGATGTCACAATGGGGGAAACGGCATTGTGATGTCACAATGGGGGAAAGGGCATTGTGATGTCACAATGGGGAAAAGGGCATTGTAATGTCACAATGGGGGAAATGGAATTGTGACGTCACAATGGGGAAAACAGCATTGTGATGTCACAATGGGGGAAACGGCATTGTGATGTCACAATGGGGGAAACGGCATTGTGATGTCACAATGGGGGAAATGGCATTGTGATGTCACAATGGGGGAAAGGGAATTGTGATGTCACAATCGGGGAAAGCGCATTGTGATGTCACAATGGGGAAAACTGCATTGTGATGTCACAATGGGGGAAACGGCATTGCGATGTCCCAATGGGGAAAACGGCATTGTGATGTCATAATGGTTGAAAGGGCATTGTGATGTCACAATGGGGTAAACTGCATTGTGATGTCACAATGGGGAAAAGGCATTGTGATGTCACAATGTGGGAAATGGCATTGTGATGTCACAATGGGGGAAAGGGCATTGTGATGTCACAATGGGGAAAGGGCATTGTGATGTCACAATGGGGGGAATGGCATTGTGATGTCACAATGGGGGAAAGGGCATTGTGATGTCACAATGGGGGAAAGGGCATTGTGATGTCACAATGGGGGAAAGTGCATTGTGATGTCACAATGGGGGAAAGCGCATTGTGATGTCACAATGGGGGAAAGGGCATTGTGATGTCACAATGGGGGAAAGTGCATTGTGATGTCACAATGGGGGAAAGCGCATTGTGATGTCACAATGGGGGAAAGGGCATTGTGATGTCACAATGGGGAAAACGGCATTGTGATGTCACAATGGGGGAAAGGGCATTGTGATGTCACAATGGGGTAAACTGCATTGTGATGTCACAATGGGGGAAACGGCATTGTGATGTCACAATGGGGGAAATGGCATTGTGATGTCACAATGGGGGAAAGGGCATTGTGATGTCACAATGGGGGAAAGGGCATTGTGATGTCACAATGGGGGAAAGCGCATTGTGATGTCACAATGGGGGAAAGCGCATTGTGATGTCACAATGGGGAAAACTGCATTGTGATGTTACAATGGGGGAGAGGGCATTGTGATGTCACAATGCAGAAAACGGCATTGTGATGTCACAATGGGGGAAAGTGCATTGTGATGTCACAATGGGGGAAAGGGCATTGTGATGTCACAATGCGGAAAACTGCATTGTGATGCCACAATGGTGGAAAGGGCATTGTGATGTCACAATGGGGAAAACTGCATTGTGACGTCACAATGGGGGAAAAGGCATTGTGATGTCACAATGTGAGAAATGGCATTGTGATGTCACAATGGGAAATGGGCATTGTAATGTCACAATGGAGGAAATGGCATTGTGATGTCACAATAGGGAAAACGGCATTGTGATGTCACAATGGGGGAAAGGGCATTGTGAAGTCACAATGGGGTAAACTGCATTGTGATGTCACAATGGGGGAAAGGGCATTGTGATGTCACAATGGGGAAAACGGCATTGTGATGTCTCAATGGGGAAAACTGCATTGTGATGTCACAATGGGGGAAAAGGCATTGTGATGTCACAATGTGGGAAATGGCATTGTGATGTCACAATAGGGAAAACAGCATTGTGATGTCACAATGGGGGAAAGGGCATTGTGATGTCACAATGTGGTTAACTGCATTGTGATGTCACAATGGGGGAAATGGCATTGTGATGTCACAATGGGGGAAATGGCATTGTGATGTCACAATGGGGAAAGGGCATTGTGATGTCACAATGCAGAAAACGGCATTGTGATGTCACAATGGGGGAAATGGCATTGTGATGTCACAATGGGGGAAATGGCATTGTGATATCACAATGGGGGAAATGGCATTGTGATGTCACAATGGGGGAAATGGCATTGTGATGCCACAATGGGGGAAATGGCATTGTGATGTCACAATGGGTGAAATGGCATTGTGATGTCACAATGCGGGAAAGAGCATTGTGATGTCACAATAGGGAAAACGGCATTGTAATGTCACAATGGGGGAAATGGCATTGTGATGTCACAATGGGGGAAAGGGCATTGTGATGTCACAATGTGGAAAACGGCATTGTAATGTCACAATGGGGGAAATGGAATTGTGATGTCACAATGGGAAAAACAGCATTGTGATGTCACAATGGGGGAAACGGCATTGTGATATCACAATGGGGAAAGGGCATTGTGATGTCACAATGGAGGAAATGGCATTGTGATGTCACAATAGGGAAAACGGCATTGTGATGTCACAATGGGGGAAAGGGCATTGTGATGTCACAATGGGGTAAACTGCATTGTGATGTCACAATGGGGGAAACGGCATTGTGATGTCACAATGGGGGAAATGGCATTGTGATGTCACAATGGGGGAAATAGCATTGTGATGTCACAATGGGGGAAACGGCATTGTGATGTCACAATGGGGGAAATGGCATTGTGATGTCACAATGGGGGAAAGGGCATTGTGATGTCACAATGGGGTAAACTGCATTGTGATGTCACAATGGGGGAAAGGGCATTGTGATGTCACAATACGGAAAACAGCATTGTGATGTCACAATGGGGGAAAGGGCATTGTTATGTCACAATGGGGAAAACTGCATTGTGATGTCACAATGGGGGAAAAGGCATTGTGATGTCACAATGTGGGAAATGGCATTGTGATGTCACAATAGGGAAAACAGCATTGTGATGTCACAATGGGGGAAAGGGCATTGTGATGTCACAATGTGGTTAACTGCATTGTGATGTCACAATGGGGGAAATGGCATTGTGATGTCACAATGGGGGAAATGGCATTGTGATGTCACAATGGGGGAAATGGCATTGTGATGTCACAATGGGGGAAATGGCATTGTGATGTCACAATGGGGGAAATGGCATTGTGATGTCACAATGGGGGAAATGGCATTGTGATGTCACAATGGGGGAAACGGCATTGTGATGTCACAATGGGGGAAATGGCATTGTGATGTCACAATGGGGGAAAGGGCATTGTGATGTCACAATGGGGTAAACTGCATTGTGATGTCACAATGGGGGAAAGGGCATTGTGATGTCACAATACGGAAAACGGCATTGTGATGTCACAATGGGGGAAAGGGCATTGTTATGTCACAATGGGGAAAACTGCATTGTGATGTCACAATGGGGAAAACTGCATTGTGATGTCACAATGGGGGAAAAGGCATTGTGATGTCACAATGTGGGAAATGGCATTGTGATGTCACAATAGGGAAAACAGCATTGTGATGTCACAATGGGGGAAAGGGCATTGTGATGTCACAATGTGGTTAACTGCATTGTGATGTCACAATGGGGGAAATGGCATTGTGATGTCACAATGGGGGAAATGGCATTGTGATGTCACAATGGGGAAAGGGCATTGTGATGTCACAATGGAGGAAATGGTATTGTGATGTCACAATAGGGAAACGGCATTGTGATGTCACAATGGGGGAAAGGGCATTGTGATGTCACAATGGGGTAAACTGCATTGTGATGTCACAATGGGGGAAACGGCATTGTGATGTCACAATGGGGGAAATGGCATTGTGATGTCACAATGGGAAAAGGGCATTGTGATGTCACAGTAGGGAAAACGGCATTGTGATGTCACAATGGGGGAAAGGGCATTGTGATGTCACAATGGGGTAAACTGCATTGTGATGTCACAATGGGGGAAACGGCATTGTGATGTCACAATGGGGGAAAGGGCATTGTGATGTCAGAATGGGGTAAACTGCATTGTGATGTCACAATGGGGGAAACGGCATTGTGATGTCACAATGGGGGAAAGGGCATTGTGATGTCACAATAGGGAAAACGGCATTGTGATGTCACAATGGGGGAAATGGCATTGTGATGTCACACTGGGGGAAATGGCATTGTGATGTCACAATGGGGGAAAGGGCATTGTGATGTCACAATGGGGGAAATGGCATTGTGATGTCACAATGGGGGAAAGGGCATTGTGATGTCACAATGGGGAAAACGGCATTGTGATGTCACAATGGGGGAAAGGGCATTGCGATGTCACAATAGGGAAAACGGCATTGTGATGTCACAATGGGGGAAATGGCATTGTGATGTCACAATGGGGGAAAGGGCATTGTGATGTCACAATGGGGAAAACGGCATTGTGATGTCACAATGGGGGAAATGGCATTGCGATGTCACAATGGGGAAAACTGCATTGTGATGTCACAATGGGGGAAAGGGCATTGTGATGTCACAATGGGGGAAATGGAATTGTGATGTCACAATGGGAAAAACAGCATTGTGATGTCACAATGGGGGAAACGGCATTGTGATGTCACAATGGGGGAAAGGGCATTGTGATGTCACAATGGGGAAAAGGGCATTGTAATGTCACAATGGGGGAAATGGAATTGTGACGTCACAATGGGGAAAACAGCATTGTGATGTCACAATGGGGGAAACGGCATTGTGATGTCACAATGGGGGGAAACGGCATTGTGATGTCACAATGGGGGAAATGGCATTGTGATGTCACAATGGGGGAAAGGGCATTGTGATGTCACAATCGGGGAAAGCGCATTGTGATGTCACAATGGGGAAAACTGCATTGTGATGTCACAATGGGGGAAACGGCATTGCGATGTCCCAATGGGGAAAACGGCATTGTGATGTCATAATGGTTGAAAGGGCATTGTGATGTCACAATGGGGTAAACTGCATTGTGATGTCACAATGGGGAAAAGGCATTGTGATGTCACAATGTGGGAAATGGCATTGTGATGTCACAATGGGGGAAAGGGCATTGTGATGTCACAATGGGGAAAGGGCATTGTGATGTCACAATGGGGGGAATGGCATTGTGATGTCACAATGGGGGAAAGGGCATTGTGATGTCACAATGGGGGAAAGGGCATTGTGATGTCACAATGGGGGAAAGTGCATTGTGATGTCACAATGGGGGAAAGCGCATTGTGATGTCACAATGGGGGAAAAGGCATTGTGATGTCACAATGGGGGAAAGTGCATTGTGATGTCACAATGGGGGAAAGCGCATTGTGATGTCACAATGGGGGAAAGGGCATTGTGATGTCACAATGGGGAAAACGGCATTGTGATGTCACAATGGGGGAAAGGGCATTGTGATGTCACAATGGGGTAAACTGCATTGTGATGTCACAATGGGGGAAACGGCATTGTGATGTCACAATGGGGGAAATGGCATTGTGATGTCACAATGGGGGAAAGGGCATTGTGATGTCACAATGGGGGAAAGGGCATTGTGATGTCACAATGGGGGAAAGCGCATTGTGATGTCACAATGGGGGAAAGCGCATTGTGATGTCACAATGGGGAAAACTGCATTGTGATGTCACAATGGGGGAGAGGGCATTGTGATGTCACAATGCAGAAAACGGCATTGTGATGTCACAATGGGGGAAAGTGCATTGTGATGTCACAATGGGGGAAAGGGCATTGTGATGTCACAATGCGGAAAACTGCATTGTGATGCCACAATGGTGGAAAGGGCATTGTGATGTCACAATGGCGAAAACTGCATTGTGACGTCACAATGGGGGAAAAGGCATTGTGATGTCACAATGTGAGAAATGGCATTGTGATGTCACAATGGGAAATGGGCATTGTAATGTCACAATGGAGGAAATGGCATTGTGATGTCACAATAGGGAAAACGGCATTGTGATGTCACAATGGGGGAAAGGGCATTGTGAAGTCACAATGGGGTAAACTGCATTGTGATGTCACAATGGGGGAAAGGGCATTGTGATGTCACAATGGGGAAAACGGCATTGTGATGTCACAATGGGGAAAACTGCATTGTGATGTCACAATGGGGGAAAAGGCATTGTGATGTCACAATGTGGGAAATGGCATTGTGATGTCACAATAGGGAAAACAGCATTGTGATGTCACAATGGGGGAAAGGGCATTGTGATGTCACAATGTGGTTAACTGCATTGTGATGTCACAATGGGGGAAATGGCATTGTGATGTCACAATGGGGGAAATGGCATTGTGATGTCACAATGGGGAAAGGGCATTGTGATGTCACAATGCAGAAAACGGCATTGTGATGTCACAATGGGGGAAATGGCATTGTGATGTCACAATGGGGGAAATGGCATTGTGATATCACAATGGGGGAAATGGCATTGTGATGTCACAATGGGGGAAATGGCATTGTGATGCCACAATGGGGGAAATGGCATTGTGATGTCACAATGGGTGAAATGGCATTGTGATGTCACAATGCGGGAAAGAGCATTGTGATGTCACAATAGGGAAAACGGCATTGTAATGTCACAATGGGGGAAATGGCATTGTGATGTCACAATGGGGGAAAGGGCATTGTGATGTCACAATGTGGAAAACGGCATTGTAATGTCACAATGGGGGAAATGGAATTGTGATGTCACAATGGGAAAAACAGCATTGTGATGTCACAATGGGGGAAACGGCATTGTGATATCACAATGGGGAAAGGGCATTGTGATGTCACAATGGAGGAAATGGCATTGTGATGTCACAATAGGGAAAACGGCATTGTGATGTCACAATGGGGGAAAGGGCATTGTGATGTCACAATGGGGTAAACTGCATTGTGATGTCACAATGGGGGAAACGGCATTGTGATGTCACAATGGGGGAAATGGCATTGTGATGTCACAATGGGGGAAATAGCATTGTGATGTCACAATGGGGGAAACGGCATTGTGATGTCACAATGGGGGAAATGGCATTGTGATGTCACAATGGGGGAAAGGGCATTGTGATGTCACAATGGGGTAAACTGCATTGTGATGTCACAATGGGGGAAAGGGCATTGTGATGTCACAATACGGAAAACAGCATTGTGATGTCACAATGGGGGAAAGGGCATTGTTATGTCACAATGGGGAAAACTGCATTGTGATGTCACAATGGGGGAAAAGGCATTGTGATGTCACAATGTGGGAAATGGCATTGTGATGTCACAATAGGGAAAACAGCATTGTGATGTCACAATGGGGGAAAGGGCATTGTGATGTCACAATGTGGTTAACTGCATTGTGATGTCACAATGGGGGAAATGGCATTGTGATGTCACAATGGGGGAAATGGCATTGTGATGTCACAATGGGGGAAATGGCATTGTGATGTCACAATGGGGGAAAGGGCATTGTGATGTCACAATGGGGTAAACTGCATTGTGATGTCACAATGGGGGAAAGGGCATTGTGATGTCACAATACGGAAAACGGCATTGTGATGTCACAATGGGGGAAAGGGCATTGTTATGTCACAATGGGGAAAACTGCATTGTGATGTCACAATGGGGAAAACTGCATTGTGATGTCACAATGGGGGAAAAGGCATTGTGATGTCACAATGTGGGAAATGGCATTGTGATGTCACAATAGGGAAAACAGCATTGTGATGTCACAATGGGGGAAAGGGCATTGTGATGTCACAATGTGGTTAACTGCATTGTGATGTCACAATGGGGGAAATGGCATTGTGATGTCACAATGGGGGAAATGGCATTGTGATGTCACAATGGGGAAAGGGCATTGTGATGTCACAATGGAGGAAATGGTATTGTGATGTCACAATAGGGAAACGGCATTGTGATGTCACAATGGGGGAAAGGGCATTGTGATGTCACAATGGGGTAAACTGCATTGTGATGTCACAATGGGGGAAACGGCATTGTGATATCACAATGGGGGAAATGGCATTGTGATGTCACAATGGGGAAAGGGCATTGTGATGTCACAGTAGGGAAAACGGCATTGTGATGTCACAATGGGGGAAAGGGCATTGTGATGTCACAATGGGGTAAACTGCATTGTGATGTCACAATGGGGGAAACGGCATTGTGATGTCACAATGGGGGAAAGGGCATTGTGATGTCAGAATGGGGTAAACTGCATTGTGATGTCACAATGGGGGAAACGGCATTGTGATGTCACAATGGGGGAAAGGGCATTGTGATGTCACAATAGGGAAAACGGCATTGTGATGTCACAATGGGGGAAATGGCATTGTGATGTCACACTGGGGGAAATGGCATTGTGATGTCACAATGGGGGAAAGGGCATTGTGATGTCACAATGGGGGAAAGGACATTGTGATGTCACAATGGGGGAAACGGCATTGTGATGTCCCAATGGGGAAAACGGCATTGTGATGTCACAGTGGGGGAAAGGGCATTGTGATGTCACAATGGGGTAAACTGCATTGTGATGTCACAATGGGGGAAATGGCATTGTGATGTCACAATGGGGGAAATGGCATTGTGATGTCACACTGGGGGAAATGGCATTGTGATGTCACAATGGGGAAAAGGGCATTGTGATGTCACAATGGGGAAAACGGCATTGTGATGTCACAATGGGGGAAAGGGCATTGTGATGTCACAATGGGGTAAACTGCATTCTGATGTCACAATGGGGGAAACGGCATTGTGATGTCACAATGGGGGAAATGGCATTGTGATGTCACAATGGAGAAAGGGCATTGTGATGTCACAGTCGGGAAAACGGCATTGTGATGTCACAATGGGGGAAAGGGCATTGTGATGTCACAATGGGGTAAACTGCATTGTGATGTCACAATGGGGGAAACGGCATTGTGATGTCACAATGGGGGAAAGGGCATTGTGATGTCACAGTGTGGTTAACTGCATTGTGATGTCACAATGGGGAAAACTGCATTGTGATGTCACAATGGGGAAAGGGCATTGTGATGTCACAATGGAGGAAATGGCATTGTGATGTCACAATAGGGAAACGGCATTGTGATGTCACAATGGGGGAAAGGGCATTGTGATGTCACAATGGGGTAAAATGCATTGTGATGTTACAATGGGGGAAACGGCATTGTGATGTCACAATGGGGGAAATGGCATTGTGATGTCACAATGGGGGAAGGGCATTGTGATGTCACAGTAGGGAAAACGGCATTGTGATGTCACAATGGGGGAAAGGGCATTGTGATGTCACAATGTGGTTAACTGCATTGTGATGTCACAATGGGGGAAATGGCATTGTGATGTCACAATGGGGGAAATGGCATTGTGATGTCACAATGGGGAAAGAGCATTGTGATGTCACAATGGAGGAAATGGCATTGTGATGTCACAATAGGGAAACGGCATTGTGATGTCACAATAGGGAAACGGCATTGTGATGTCACAATGGGGGAAATGCCATTGTGATGTCACAATGGGGTGAACTGCATTGTGATGTCCCAATGGGGAAACATCATTGTGATGTCACAAAGGGGGAAATGGCATTGTGATGTCACAATGGTGGAAAGGGCATTGTGATGTCACAATAGGGAAAACGGCATTGTGATGTCACAATGGGGGGAATGGCATTGTGATGTCACAATGGGGGAAACGGCATTGTGATGTCACAATGGGGGAAAGGGCATTGTGATGTCACAATGGGGGAAAGGGCATTGTGATGTCACAATGCAGAAAACGGCATTGTGATGTCACAATGGTGGAAATGGGATTGTGATGTCACAATGGGGGAGAGGGCATTGTGATGTCACAATGGGGTAAACTGCATTGTGATGTCACAATGGGGGAAACGGCATTGTGATGTCACAATGGGGGAAATGGCATTGTGATGTCACAATGGGGGAAAGGGCATTGTGATGTCACAATGGGGGAAAGGGCATTGTGATGTCACAATGGGGGAAAGCGCATTGTGATGTCACAATGGGGGAAAGCGCATTGTGATGTCACAATGGGGAAAACTGCATTGTGATGTCACAATGGGGGAGAGGGCATTGTGATGTCACAGTGGGGGAAAGGGCATTGTGATGTCACAATGGGGTAAACTGCATTGTGATGTCACAATGGGGGAAATGGCATTGTGATGTCACAATGGGGGAAATGGCATTGTGATGTCACACTGGGGGAAATGGCATTGTGATGTCACAATGGGGAAAAGGGCATTGTGATGTCACAATGGGGAAAACGGCATTGTGATGTCACAATGGGGGAAAGGGCATTGTGATGTCACAATGGGGTAAACTGCATTCTGATGTCACAATGGGGGAAACGGCATTGTGATGTCACAATGGGGGAAATGGCATTGTGATGTCACAATGGAGAAAGGGCATTGTGATGTCACAGTCGGGAAAACGGCATTGTGATGTCACAATGGGGGAAAGGGCATTGTGATGTCACAATGGGGTAAACTGCATTGTGATGTCACAATGGGGGAAACGGCATTGTGATGTCACAATGGGGGAAAGGGCATTGTGATGTCACAGTGTGGTTAACTGCATTGTGATGTCACAATGGGGAAAACTGCATTGTGATGTCACAATGGGGAAAGGGCATTGTGATGTCACAATGGAGGAAATGGCATTGTGATGTCACAATAGGGAAACGGCATTGTGATGTCACAATGGGGGAAAGGGCATTGTGATGTCACAATGGGGTAAAATGCATTGTGATGTTACAATGGGGGAAACGGCATTGTGATGTCACAATGGGGGAAATGGCATTGTGATGTCACAATGGGGGAAGGGCATTGTGATGTCACAGTAGGGAAAACGGCATTGTGATGTCACAATGGGGGAAAGGGCATTGTGATGTCACAATGTGGTTAACTGCATTGTGATGTCACAATGGGGGAAATGGCATTGTGATGTCACAATGGGGGAAATGGCATTGTGATGTCACAATGGGGAAAGAGCATTGTGATGTCACAATGGAGGAAATGGCATTGTGATGTCACAATAGGGAAACGGCATTGTGATGTCACAATAGGGAAACGGCATTGTGATGTCACAATGGGGGAAATGCCATTGTGATGTCACAATGGGGTGAACTGCATTGTGATGTCCCAATGGGGAAACATCATTGTGATGTCACAAAGGGGGAAATGGCATTGTGATGTCACAATGGTGGAAAGGGCATTGTGATGTCACAATAGGGAAAACGGCATTGTGATGTCACAATGGGGGGAATGGCATTGTGATGTCACAATGGGGGAAACGGCATTGTGATGTCACAATGGGGGAAAGGGCATTGTGATGTCACAATGGGGGAAAGGGCATTGTGATGTCACAATGCAGAAAACGGCATTGTGATGTCACAATGGTGGAAATGGGATTGTGATGTCACAATGGGGGAGAGGGCATTGTGATGTCACAATGGGGTAAACTGCATTGTGATGTCACAATGGGGGAAACGGCATTGTGATGTCACAATGGGGGAAATGGCATTGTGATGTCACAATGGGGGAAAGGGCATTGTGATGTCACAATGGGGGAAAGGGCATTGTGATGTCACAATGGGGGAAAGCGCATTGTGATGTCACAATGGGGGAAAGCGCATTGTGATGTCACAATGGGGAAAACTGCATTGTGATGTCACAATGGGGGAGAGGGCATTGTGATGTCACAATGCAGAAAACGGCATTGTGATGTCACAATGGGGGAAAGTGCATTGTGATGTCACAATGGGGGAAAGGGCATTGTGATGTCACAATGCGGAAAACTGCATTGTGATGCCACAATGGTGGAAAGGGCATTGTGATGTCACAATGGCGAAAACTGCATTGTGACGTCACAATGGGGGAAAAGGCATTGTGATGTCACAATGTGAGAAATGGCATTGTGATGTCACAATGGGAAATGGGCATTGTAATGTCACAATGGAGGAAATGGCATTGTGATGTCACAATAGGGAAAACGGCATTGTGATGTCACAATGGGGGAAAGGGCATTGTGAAGTCACAATGGGGTAAACTGCATTGTGATGTCACAATGGGGGAAAGGGCATTGTGATGTCACAATGGGGAAAACGGCATTGTGATGTCACAATGGGGAAAACTGCATTGTGATGTCACAATGGGGGAAAAGGCATTGTGATGTCACAATGTGGGAAATGGCATTGTGATGTCACAATAGGGAAAACAGCATTGTGATGTCACAATGGGGGAAAGGGCATTGTGATGTCACAATGTGGTTAACTGCATTGTGATGTCACAATGGGGGAAATGGCATTGTGATGTCACAATGGGGGAAATGGCATTGTGATGTCACAATGGGGAAAGGGCATTGTGATGTCACAATGCAGAAAACGGCATTGTGATGTCACAATGGGGGAAATGGCATTGTGATGTCACAATGGGGGAAATGGCATTGTGATATCACAATGGGGGAAATGGCATTGTGATGTCACAATGGGGGAAATGGCATTGTGATGCCACAATGGGGGAAATGGCATTGTGATGTCACAATGGGTGAAATGGCATTGTGATGTCACAATGCGGGAAAGAGCATTGTGATGTCACAATAGGGAAAACGGCATTGTAATGTCACAATGGGGGAAATGGCATTGTGATGTCACAATGGGGGAAAGGGCATTGTGATGTCACAATGTGGAAAACGGCATTGTAATGTCACAATGGGGGAAATGGAATTGTGATGTCACAATGGGAAAAACAGCATTGTGATGTCACAATGGGGGAAACGGCATTGTGATATCACAATGGGGAAAGGGCATTGTGATGTCACAATGGAGGAAATGGCATTGTGATGTCACAATAGGGAAAACGGCATTGTGATGTCACAATGGGGGAAAGGGCATTGTGATGTCACAATGGGGTAAACTGCATTGTGATGTCACAATGGGGGAAACGGCATTGTGATGTCACAATGGGGGAAATGGCATTGTGATGTCACAATGGGGGAAATAGCATTGTGATGTCACAATGGGGGAAACGGCATTGTGATGTCACAATGGGGGAAATGGCATTGTGATGTCACAATGGGGGAAAGGGCATTGTGATGTCACAATGGGGTAAACTGCATTGTGATGTCACAATGGGGGAAAGGGCATTGTGATGTCACAATACGGAAAACAGCATTGTGATGTCACAATGGGGGAAAGGGCATTGTTATGTCACAATGGGGAAAACTGCATTGTGATGTCACAATGGGGGAAAAGGCATTGTGATGTCACAATGTGGGAAATGGCATTGTGATGTCACAATAGGGAAAACAGCATTGTGATGTCACAATGGGGGAAAGGGCATTGTGATGTCACAATGTGGTTAACTGCATTGTGATGTCACAATGGGGGAAATGGCATTGTGATGTCACAATGGGGGAAATGGCATTGTGATGTCACAATGGGGGAAATGGCATTGTGATGTCACAATGGGGGAAAGGGCATTGTGATGTCACAATGGGGTAAACTGCATTGTGATGTCACAATGGGGGAAAGGGCATTGTGATGTCACAATACGGAAAACGGCATTGTGATGTCACAATGGGGGAAAGGGCATTGTTATGTCACAATGGGGAAAACTGCATTGTGATGTCACAATGGGGAAAACTGCATTGTGATGTCACAATGGGGGAAAAGGCATTGTGATGTCACAATGTGGGAAATGGCATTGTGATGTCACAATAGGGAAAACAGCATTGTGATGTCACAATGGGGGAAAGGGCATTGTGATGTCACAATGTGGTTAACTGCATTGTGATGTCACAATGGGGGAAATGGCATTGTGATGTCACAATGGGGGAAATGGCATTGTGATGTCACAATGGGGAAAGGGCATTGTGATGTCACAATGGAGGAAATGGTATTGTGATGTCACAATAGGGAAACGGCATTGTGATGTCACAATGGGGGAAAGGGCATTGTGATGTCACAATGGGGTAAACTGCATTGTGATGTCACAATGGGGGAAACGGCATTGTGATATCACAATGGGGGAAATGGCATTGTGATGTCACAATGGGGAAAGGGCATTGTGATGTCACAGTAGGGAAAACGGCATTGTGATGTCACAATGGGGGAAAGGGCATTGTGATGTCACAATGGGGTAAACTGCATTGTGATGTCACAATGGGGGAAACGGCATTGTGATGTCACAATGGGGGAAAGGGCATTGTGATGTCAGAATGGGGTAAACTGCATTGTGATGTCACAATGGGGGAAACGGCATTGTGATGTCACAATGGGGGAAAGGGCATTGTGATGTCACAATAGGGAAAACGGCATTGTGATGTCACAATGGGGGAAATGGCATTGTGATGTCACACTGGGGGAAATGGCATTGTGATGTCACAATGGGGGAAAGGGCATTGTGATGTCACAATGGGGGAAAGGACATTGTGATGTCACAATGGGGGAAACGGCATTGTGATGTCCCAATGGGGAAAACGGCATTGTGATGTCACAGTGGGGGAAAGGGCATTGTGATGTCACAATGGGGTAAACTGCATTGTGATGTCACAATGGGGGAAATGGCATTGTGATGTCACAATGGGGGAAATGGCATTGTGATGTCACACTGGGGGAAATGGCATTGTGATGTCACAATGGGGAAAAGGGCATTGTGATGTCACAATGGGGAAAACGGCATTGTGATGTCACAATGGGGGAAAGGGCATTGTGATGTCACAATGGGGTAAACTGCATTCTGATGTCACAATGGGGGAAACGGCATTGTGATGTCACAATGGGGGAAATGGCATTGTGATGTCACAATGGAGAAAGGGCATTGTGATGTCACAGTCGGGAAAACGGCATTGTGATGTCACAATGGGGGAAAGGGCATTGTGATGTCACAATGGGGTAAACTGCATTGTGATGTCACAATGGGGGAAACGGCATTGTGATGTCACAATGGGGGAAAGGGCATTGTGATGTCACAGTGTGGTTAACTGCATTGTGATGTCACAATGGGGAAAACTGCATTGTGATGTCACAATGGGGAAAGGGCATTGTGATGTCACAATGGAGGAAATGGCATTGTGATGTCACAATAGGGAAACGGCATTGTGATGTCACAATGGGGGAAAGGGCATT
This sequence comes from Eleutherodactylus coqui, assembly GCF_035609145.1. Classification (NCBI taxonomy): domain Eukaryota; kingdom Metazoa; phylum Chordata; class Amphibia; order Anura; family Eleutherodactylidae; genus Eleutherodactylus; species Eleutherodactylus coqui. The sequence continues at coordinate 25,829 of NW_027102248.1, forward strand.
GTGATGTCACAATGGGGTAAAATGCATTGTGATGTTACAATGGGGGAAACGGCATTGTGATGTCACAATGGGGGAAATGGCATTGTGATGTCACAATGGGGGAAGGGCATTGTGATGTCACAGTAGGGAAAACGGCATTGTGATGTCACAATGGGGGAAAGGGCATTGTGATGTCACAATGTGGTTAACTGCATTGTGATGTCACAATGGGGGAAATGGCATTGTGATGTCACAATGGGGGAAATGGCATTGTGATGTCACAATGGGGAAAGAGCATTGTGATGTCACAATGGAGGAAATGGCATTGTGATGTCACAATAGGGAAACGGCATTGTGATGTCACAATAGGGAAACGGCATTGTGATGTCACAATGGGGGAAATGCCATTGTGATGTCACAATGGGGTGAACTGCATTGTGATGTCCCAATGGGGAAACATCATTGTGATGTCACAAAGGGGGAAATGGCATTGTGATGTCACAATGGTGGAAAGGGCATTGTGATGTCACAATAGGGAAAACGGCATTGTGATGTCACAATGGGGGGAATGGCATTGTGATGTCACAATGGGGGAAACGGCATTGTGATGTCACAATGGGGGAAAGGGCATTGTGATGTCACAATGGGGGAAAGGGCATTGTGATGTCACAATGCAGAAAACGGCATTGTGATGTCACAATGGTGGAAATGGGATTGTGATGTCACAATGGGGGAAACAGCATTGTGATGTCCCAATGGGGAAAACGGCATTGTGATGTCACAATGGTGGATAGGGCATTGTGATGTCACAATGGGGTAAACTGCATTGTGATGTCACAATGGGGGAAATGGCATTGTGATGTCACAATGTGGAAAGGGCATTGTGATGTCACAATAGGGAAAACGGCATTGTGATGTCACAATGGGGAAAATGGCATTGTGATGTCACAATGGGGTAAACTGCATTGTGATGTCACAATGGGGGAAACGGCATTGTGATGTCACATTGGGGGAAATGGCATTGTGATGTCACAATGGGGGAAAGGGCATTGTGATGTCACAATAGGGAAAACGGCATTGTGATGTCACAATGGGGGAAATGGCATTGTGATGTCACACTGGGGGAAATGGCATTGTGATGTCACAATGGGGAAAAGGGCATTGTGATGTCACAATGGGGAAAACGGCATTGTGATGTCAACAATGGGGGAAATGGCATTGTGATGTCACAATGGGGGAAAGGGCATTGTGATGTCACAATGGAGGAAATGGCATTGTGATTTCACAATAGGGAAACGGCATTGTGATGTCACAATGGGGGAAAGGGCATTGTGATGTCACAATGGGGTAAACTGCATTGTGATGTCACAATGGGGGAAACGGCATTGTGATGTCACAATGGGGGAAAGGGCATTGTGATGTCAGAATGGGGTAAACTGCATTGTGATGTCACAATGGGGGAAACGGCATTGTGATGTCACAATGGGGGAAATGGCATTGTGATGTCACAATGGGGGAAAGGGCATTGTGATGTCACAATAGGGAAAACGGCATTGTGATGTCACAATGGGGGAAATGGCATTGTGATGTCACACTGGGGGAAATGGCATTGTGATGTCACAATGGGGAAAAGGGCATTGTGATGTCACAATGGGGAAAACGGCATTGTGATGTCAACAATGGGGGATATGGCATTGTGATGTCACAATGGGGGAAAGGGCATTGTGATGTCACAATGGGGGAAAGGACATTGTGATGTCACAATGGGGGAAACGGCATTGTGATGTCCCAATGGGGAAAACGGCATTGTGATGTCACAATGGGGGAAAGGGCATTGTGATGTCACAATGGGGTAAACTGCATTGTGATGTCACAATGGGGGAAATGGCATTGTGATGTCACAATGGGGGAAATGGCATTGTGATGTCACACTGGGGGAAAGGGCATTGTGATGTCACAATACGGAAAACGGCATTGTGATGTCACAATGGGGAAAGGGCATTGTTATGTCACAATGGGGAAAACTGCATTGTGATGTCACAATGGGGAAAACTGCATTGTGATGTCACAATGGGGGAAAAGGCATTGTGATGTCACAATGTGGGAAATGGCATTGTGATGTCACAATAGGGAAAACAGCATTGTGATGTCACAATGGGGGAAAGGGCATTGTGATGTCACAATGTGGTTAACTGCATTGTGATGTCACAATGGGGGAAATGGCATTGTGATGTCACAATGGGGGAAATGGCATTGTGATGTCACAATGGGGAAAGGGCATTGTGATGTCACAATGGAGGAAATGGTATTGTGATGTCACAATAGGGAAACGGCATTGTGATGTCACAATGGGGGAAAGGGCATTGTGATGTCACAATGGGGTAAACTGCATTGTGATGTCACAATGGGGGAAACGGCATTGTGATGTCACAATGGGGGAAATGGCATTGTGATGTCACAATGGGGAAAGGGCATTGTGATGTCACAGTAGGGAAAACGGCATTGTGATGTCACAATGGGGGAAAGGGCATTGTGATGTCACAATGGGGTAAACTGCATTGTGATGTCACAATGGGGGAAACGGCATTGTGATGTCACAATGGGGGAAAGGGCATTGTGATGTCAGAATGGGGTAAACTGCATTGTGATGTCACAATGGGGGAAACGGCATTGTGATGTCACAATGGGGGAAAGGGCATTGTGATGTCACAATAGGGAAAACGGCATTGTGATGTCACAATGGGGGAAATGGCATTGTGATGTCACACTGGGGGAAATGGCATTGTGATGTCACAATGGGGAAAAGGGCATTGTGATGTCACAATGGGGAAAACGGCATTGTGATGTCAACAATGGGGGAAATGGCATTGTGATGTCACAATGGGGGAAAGGGCATTGTGATGTCACAATGGGGGAAAGGACATTGTGATGTCACAATGGGGGAAACGGCATTGTGATGTCCCAATGGGGAAAACGGCATTGTGATGTCACAGTGGGGGAAAGGGCATTGTGATGTCACAATGGGGTAAACTGCATTGTGATGTCACAATGGGGGAAATGGCATTGTGATGTCACAATGGGGGAAATGGCATTGTGATGTCACACTGGGGGAAATGGCATTGTGATGTCACAATGGGGAAAAGGGCATTGTGATGTCACAATGGGGAAAACGGCATTGTGATGTCACAATGGGGGAAAGGGCATTGTGATGTCACAATGGGGTAAACTGCATTCTGATGTCACAATGGGGGAAACGGCATTGTGATGTCACAATGGGGGAAATGGCATTGTGATGTCACAATGGAGAAAGGGCATTGTGATGTCACAGTCGGGAAAACGGCATTGTGATGTCACAATGGGGGAAAGGGCATTGTGATGTCACAATGGGGTAAACTGCATTGTGATGTCACAATGGGGGAAACGGCATTGTGATGTCACAATGGGGGAAAGGGCATTGTGATGTCACAGTGTGGTTAACTGCATTGTGATGTCACAATGGGGAAAACTGCATTGTGATGTCACAATGGGGAAAGGGCATTGTGATGTCACAATGGAGGAAATGGCATTGTGATGTCACAATAGGGAAACGGCATTGTGATGTCACAATGGGGGAAAGGGCATTGTGATGTCACAATGGGGTAAAATGCATTGTGATGTTACAATGGGGGAAACGGCATTGTGATGTCACAATGGGGGAAATGGCATTGTGATGTCACAATGGGGGAAGGGCATTGTGATGTCACAGTAGGGAAAACGGCATTGTGATGTCACAATGGGGGAAAGGGCATTGTGATGTCACAATGTGGTTAACTGCATTGTGATGTCACAATGGGGGAAATGGCATTGTGATGTCACAATGGGGAAAGAGCATTGTGATGTCACAATGGAGGAAATGGCATTGTGATGTCACAATAGGGAAACGGCATTGTGATGTCACAATGGGGGAAAGGCCATTGTGATGTCACAATGGGGTGAACTGCATTGTGATGTCCCAATGGGGGAAACATCATTGTGATGTCACAAAGGGGGAAATGGCATTGTGATGTCACAATGGTGGAAAGGGCATTGTGATGTCACAATAGGGAAAACGGCATTGTGATGTCACAATGGGGGGAATGGCATTGTGATGTCACAATGGGGGAAAGGGCATTGTGATGTCACAATGGGGAAAACGGCATTGTGATGTCACAATGGGGGAAAGGGCATTGTGATGTCACAATGGGGGAAAGGGCATTGTGATGTCACAATGCAGAAAACGGCATTGTGATGTCACAATGGTGGAAATGGGATTGTGATGTCACAATGGGGGAAACAGCATTGTGATGTCCCAATGGGGAAAACGGCATTGTGATGTCACAATGGTGGAAAGGGCATTGTGATGTCACAATGGGGTAAACTGCATTGTGATGTCACAATGGGGGAAATGGCATTGTGATGTCACAATGTGGAAAGGGCATTGTGATGTCACAATAGGGAAAACGGCATTGTGATGTCACAATGGGGAAAATGGCATTGTGATGTCACAATGGGGTAAACTGCATTGTGATGTCACAATGGGGGAAACGGCATTGTGATGTCACATTGGGGGAAATGGCATTGTGATGTCACAATGGGGGAAAGGGCATTGTGATGTCACAATAGGGAAAACGGCATTGTGATGTCACAATGGGGGAAATGGCATTGTGATGTCACACTGGGGGAAATGGCATTGTGATGTCACAATGGGGAAAAGGGCATTGTGATGTCACAATGGGGAAAACGGCATTGTGATGTCAACAATGGGGGAAATGGCATTGTGATGTCACAATGGGGGAAAGGGCATTGTGATGTCACAATGGAGGAAATGGCATTGTGATGTCACAATAGGGAAACGGCATTGTGATGTCACAATGGGGGAAAAGGGCATTGTGATGTCACAATGGGGTAAACTGCATTGTGATGTCACAATGGGGGAAACGGCATTGTGATGTCACAATGGGGGAAAGGGCATTGTGATGTCAGAATGGAGTAAACTGCATTGTGATGTCACAATGGGGGAAACGGCATTGTGATGTCACAATGGGGGAAATGGCATTGTGATGTCACAATGGGGGAAAGGGCATTGTGATGTCACAATAGGGAAAACGGCATTGTGATGTCACAATGGGGGAAATGGCATTGTGATGTCACACTGGGGGAAATGGCATTGTGATGTCACAATGGGGAAAAGGGCATTGTGATGTCACAATGGGGAAAACGGCATTGTGATGTCAACAATGGGGGATATGGCATTGTGATGTCACAATGGGGGAAAGGGCATTGTGATGTCACAATGGGGGAAAGGACATTGTGATGTCACAATGGGGGAAACGGCATTGTGATGTCCCAATGGGGAAAACGGCATTGTGATGTCACAATGGGGGAAAGGGCATTGTGATGTCACAATGGGGTAAACTGCATTGTGATGTCACAATGGGGGAAATGGCATTGTGATGTCACAATGGGGGAAATGGCATTGTGATGTCACACTGGGGGAAATGGCATTGTGATGTCACAATGGGGAAAAGGGCATTGTGATGTCACAATGGGGAAAACGGCATTGTGATGTCACAATGGGGGAAAGGGCATTGTGATGTCACAATGGGGTAAACTGCATTCTGATGTCACAATGGGGGAAACGGCATTGTGATGTCACAATGGGGGAAATGGCATTGTGATGTCACAATGGGGAAAGGGCATTGTGATGTCACAGTCGGGAAAACGGCATTGTGATGTCACAATGGGGGAAAGGGCATTGTGATGTCACAATGGGGTAAACTGCATTGTGATGTCACAATGGGGGAAACGGCATTGTGATGTCACAATGGGGGAAAGGGCATTGTGATGTCACAGTGTGGTTAACTGCATTGTGATGTCACAATGGGGAAAACTGCATTGTGATGTCACAATGGGGAAAGGGCATTGTGATGTCACAATGGAGGAAATGGCATTGTGATGTCACAATAGGGAAACAGCATTGTGATGTCACAATGGGGGAAAGGGCATTGTGATGTCACAATGGGGTAAAATGCATTGTGATGTTACAATGGGGGAAACGGCATTGTGATGTCACAATGGGGGAAATGGCATTGTGATGTCACAATGGGGGAAGGGCATTGTGATGTCACAGTAGGGAAAACGGCATTGTGATGTCACAATGGGGGAAAGGGCATTGTGATGTCACAATGTGGTTAACTGCATTGTGATGTCACAATGGGGGAAATGGCATTGTGATGTCACAATGGGGGAAATGGCATTGTGATGTCACAATGGGGAAAGAGCATTGTGATGTCACAATGGAGGAAATGGCATTGTGATGTCACAATAGGGAAACGGCATTGTGATGTCACAATGGGGGAAAGGCCATTGTGATGTCACAATGGGGTGAACTGCATTGTGATGTCCCAATGGGGGAAACATCATTGTGATGTCACAAAGGGGGAAATGGCATTGTGATGTCACAATGGTGGAAAGGGCATTGTGATGTCACAATAGGGAAAACGGCATTGTGATGTCACAATGGGGGGAATGGCATTGTGATGTCACAATGGGGGAAAGGGCATTGTGATGTCACAATGGGGAAAACGGCATTGTGATGTCACAATGGGGGAAAGGGCATTGTGATGTCACAATGGGGGAAAGGGCATTGTGATGTCACAATGGGGAAAGGGCATTGTGATGTCACAGTCGGGAAAACGGCATTGTGATGTCACAATGGGGGAAAGGGCATTGTGATGTCACAATGGGGTAAACTGCATTGTGATGTCACAATGGGGGAAACGGCATTGTGATGTCACAATGGGGGAAAGGGCATTGTGATGTCACAGTGTGGTTAACTGCATTGTGATGTCACAATGGGGAAAACTGCATTGTGATGTCACAATGGGGAAAGGGCATTGTGATGTCACAATGGAGGAAATGGCATTGTGATGTCACAATAGGGAAACGGCATTGTGATGTCACAATGGGGGAAAGGGCATTGTGATGTCACAATGGGGTAAAATGCATTGTGATGTTACAATGGGGGAAACGGCATTGTGATGTCACAATGGGGGAAATGGCATTGTGATGTCACAATGGGGGAAGGGCATTGTGATGTCACAGTAGGGAAAACGGCATTGTGATGTCACAATGGGGGAAAGGGCATTGTGATGTCACAATGTGGTTAACTGCATTGTGATGTCACAATGGGGGAAATGGCATTGTGATGTCACAATGGGGGAAATGGCATTGTGATGTCACAATGGGGAAAGAGCATTGTGATGTCACAATGTAGGAAATGGCATTGTGATGTCACAATAGGGAAACGGCATTGTGATGTCACAATGGGGGAAAGGCCATTGTGATGTCACAATGGGGTGAACTGCATTGTGATGTCCCAATGGGGGAAACATCATTGTGATGTCACAAAGGGGGAAATGGCATTGTGATGTCACAATGGTGGAAAGGGCATTGTGATGTCACAATAGGGAAAACGGCATTGTGATGTCACAATGGGGGGAATGGCATTGTGATGTCACAATGGGGGAAAGGGCATTGTGATGTCACAATGGGGAAAACGGCATTGTGATGTCACAATGGGGGAAAGGGCATTGTGATGTCACAATGGGGGAAAGGGCATTGTGATGTCACAATGCAGAAAACGGCATTGTGATGTCACAATGGTGGAAATGGGATTGTGATGTCACAATGGGGGAAACAGCATTGTGATGTCCCAATGGGGAAAACGGCATTGTGATGTCACAATGGTGGAAAGGGCATTGTGATGTCACAATGGGGTAAACTGCATTGTGATGTCACAATGGGGGAAATGGCATTGTGATGTCACAATGTGGAAAGGGCATTGTGATGTCACAATAGGGAAAACGGCATTGTGATGTCACAATGGGGAAAATGGCATTGTGATGTCACAATGGGGTAAACTGCATTGTGATGTCACAATGGGGGAAACGGCATTGTGATGTCACATTGGGGGAAATGGCATTGTGATGTCACAATGGGGGAAAGGGCATTGTGATGTCACAATAGGGAAAACGGCATTGTGATGTCACAATGGGGGAAATGGCATTGTGATGTCACACTGGGGGAAATGGCATTGTGATGTCACAATGGGGAAAAGGGCATTGTGATGTCACAATGGGGAAAACGGCATTGTGATGTCAACAATGGGGGAAATGGCATTGTGATGTCACAATGGGGGAAAGGGCATTGTGATGTCACAATAGGGAAACGGCATTGTGATGTCACAATGGGGGAAAGGGCATTGTGATGTCACAATGGGGTAAAATGCATTGTGATGTCACAATGGGGGAAACGGCATTGTGATGTCACAATGGGGAAAGGGCATTGTGATGTCACAGTCGGGAAAACGGCATTGTGATGTCACAATGGGGGAAAGGGCATTGTGATGTCACAATGGGGTAAACTGCATTGTGATGTCACAATGGGGGAAACGGCATTGTGATGTCACAATGGGGGAAAGGGCATTGTGATGTCACAGTGTGGTTAACTGCATTGTGATGTCACAATGGGGAAAACTGCATTGTGATGTCACAATGGGGAAAGGGCATTGTGATGTCACAATGGAGGAAATGGCATTGTGATGTCACAATAGGGAAACGGCATTGTGATGTCACAATGGGGGAAAGGGCATTGTGATGTCACAATGGGGTAAAATGCATTGTGATGTTACAATGGGGGAAACGGCATTGTGATGTCACAATGGGGGAAATGGCATTGTGATGTCACAATGGGGGAAGGGCATTGTGATGTCACAGTAGGGAAAACGGCATTGTGATGTCACAATGGGGGAAAGGGCATTGTGATGTCACAATGTGGTTAACTGCATTGTGATGTCACAATGGGGGAAATGGCATTGTGATGTCACAATGGGGGAAATGGCATTGTGATGTCACAATGGGGAAAGAGCATTGTGATGTCACAATGGAGGAAATGGCATTGTGATGTCACAATAGGGAAACGGCATTGTGATGTCACAATGGGGGAAAGGCCATTGTGATGTCACAATGGGGTGAACTGCATTGTGATGTCCCAATGGGGGAAACATCATTGTGATGTCACAAAGGGGGAAATGGCATTGTGATGTCACAATGGTGGAAAGGGCATTGTGATGTCACAATAGGGAAAACGGCATTGTGATGTCACAATGGGGGGAATGGCATTGTGATGTCACAATGGGGGAAAGGGCATTGTGATGTCACAATGGGGAAAACGGCATTGTGATGCCACAATGGGGGAAAGGGCATTGTGATGTCACAATGGGGGAAAGGGCATTGTGATGTCACAATGCAGAAAACGGCATTGTGATGTCACAATGGTGGAAATGGGATTGTGATGTCACAATGGGGGAAACAGCATTGTGATGTCCCAATGGGGAAAACGGCATTGTGATGTCACAATGGTGGAAAGGGCATTGTGATGTCACAATGGGGTAAACTGCATTGTGATGTCACAATGGGGGAAATGGCATTGTGATGTCACAATGTGGAAAGGGCATTGTGATGTCACAATAGGGAAAACGGCATTGTGATGTCACAATGGGGAAAATGGCATTGTGATGTCACAATGGGGTAAACTGCATTGTGATGTCACAATGGGGGAAACGGCATTGTGATGTCACATTGGGGGAAATGGCATTGTGATGTCACAATGGGGGAAAGGGCATTGTGATGTCACAATAGGGAAAACGGCATTGTGATGTCACAATGGGGGAAATGGCATTGTGATGTCACACTGGGGGAAATGGCATTGTGATGTCACAATGGGGAAAAGGGCATTGTGATGTCACAATGGGGAAAACGGCATTGTGATGTCAACAATGGGGGAAATGGCATTGTGATGTCACAATGGGGGAAAGGGCATTGTGATGTCACAATGGAGGAAATGGCATTGTGATGTCACAATAGGGAAACGGCATTGTGATGTCACAATGGGGGAAAGGGCATTGTGATGTCACAATGGGGTAAAATGCATTGTGATGTCACAATGGGGGAAACGGCATTGTGATGTCACAATGGGGGAAATGGCATTGTGATGTCACAATGGGGGAAGGGCATTGTGATGTCACAGTAGGGAAAACGGCATTGTGATGTCACAATGGGGGAAAGGGCATTGTGATGTCACAATGTGGTTAACTGCATTGTGATGTCACAATGGGGGAAATGGCATTGTGATGTCACAATGGGGGAAATGGCATTGTGATGTCACAATGGGGAAAGAGCATTGTGATGTCACAATGGAGGAAATGGCATTGTGATGTCACAATAGGGAAATGGCATTGTGATGTCACAATGGGGGAAAGGGCATTGTGATGTCACAATGGGGTGAACTGCATTGTGATGTCCCAATGGGGGAAACATCATTGTGATGTCACAAAGGGGGAAATGGCATTGTGATGTCACAATGGTGGAAAGGGCATTGTGATGTCACAATAGGGAAAACGGCATTGTGATGTCACAATGGGGGGAATGGCATTGTGATGTCACAATGGGGGAAAGGGCATTGTGATGTCACAATGGGGAAAACGGCATTGTGATGTCACAATGGGGGAAAGGGCATTGTGATGTCACAATGGGGGAAAGGGCATTGTGATGTCACAATGCAGAAAACGGCATTGTGATGTCACAATGGTGGAAATGGGATTGTGATGTCACAATGGGGGAAACAGCATTGTGAAGTCCCAATGGGGAAAACGGCATTGTGATGTCACAATGGTGGAAAGGGCATTGTGATGTCACAATGGGGTAAACTGCATTGTGATGTCACAATGGGGGAAATGGCATTGTGATGTCACAATGTGGAAAGGGCATTGTGATGTCACAATAGGGAAAACGGCATTGTGATGTCACAATGGGGAAAAGGGCATTGCGATGTCACAATGGGGAAAACTGCATTGTGATGTCACAATGGGGGAAATGGAATTGTGATGTCACAATGCAGAAAACGCATTGTGATGTCACAATGCAGAAAACGGCATTGTGATGTCACAATGGGGGAAATGGCATTGTGATGTCACAATGGGGGAAATGGCATTGTGATGTCACAATGGGGGAAATGGTGTGATGTCACAATGGGGAAAACTGCATTGTGATGTCACAATGGTGGAAAGGGCATTGTGATGTCACAATGGGGGAAACGGCATTGTGATGTCCCAATGGGGAAAACGGCATTGTGATGTCACAATGGGGGAAAGGGCATTGTGATGTCACAATGGGGGAAAGGGCATTGTGATGTCACAATGGGGGAAAAGGCATTGTGATGTCACAATGTGGAAAGGGCATTGTGATGTCACAATAAAGGAAAGGGCATTGTGATGTCACAATAGGGAAAACGGCATTGTGATGTCACAATGGGGGGAATGGCATTGTGATGTCACCATGGGGGAAAGGGCATTGTGATGTCACAATGGGGAAAACGGCATTGTGATGTCACAATGGGGGAAAGGGCATTGTGATGTCACGATGGGGGGAATGGCATTGTGATGTCACAATGGGGGAAAGGGCATTGTGATGTCACAATGGGGAAAACGGCATTGTGATGTCACAATGGGGGAAAGGGCATTGTGATGTCACAATGGGGGAAAGGGCATTGTGATGTCACAATGCAGAAAACGGCATTGTGATGTCACAATGGTGGAAATGGGATTGTGATGTCACAATGGGGGAAACAGCATTGTGAAGTCCCAATGGGGAAAACGGCATTGTGATGTCACAATGGTGGAAAGGGCATTGTGATGTCACAATGGGGTAAACTGCATTGTGATGTCACAATGGGGGAAATGGCATTGTGATGTCACAATGTGGAAAGGGCATTGTGATGTCACAATAGGGAAAACGGCATTGTGATGTCACAATGGGGAAAAGGGCATTGCGATGTCACAATGGGGAAAACTGCATTGTGATGTCACAATGGGGGAAATGGAATTGTGATGTCACAATGCAGAAAACGCATTGTGATGTCACAATGCAGAAAACGGCATTGTGATGTCACAATGGGGGAAATGGCATTGTGATGTCACAATGGGGGAAATGGCATTGTGATGTCACAATGGGGGAAATGGTGTGATGTCACAATGGGGAAAACTGCATTGTGATGTCACAATGGTGGAAAGGGCATTGTGATGTCACAATGGGGGAAACGGCATTGTGATGTCCCAATGGGGAAAACGGCATTGTGATGTCACAATGGGGGAAAGGGCATTGTGATGTCACAATGGGGGAAAGGGCATTGTGATGTCACAATGGGGGAAAAGGCATTGTGATGTCACAATGTGGAAAGGGCATTGTGATGTCACAATAAAGGAAAGGGCATTGTGATGTCACAATAGGGAAAACGGCATTGTGATGTCACAATGGGGGGAATGGCATTGTGATGTCACCATGGGGGAAAGGGCATTGTGATGTCACAATGGGGGAAAACGGCATTGTGATGTCACAATGGGGGAAAGGGCATTGTGATGTCACGATGGGGAAAACTGCATTGTGATGTCACAATGGGGGAAAGGGCATTGTGATGTCACAATGGGGGAAATGGGATTGTGATGTCACAATGGGGGAAAGGGCATTGTGATGTCACAATGGGGTAAACTGCATTGTGATGTCACAATGGGGGAAATGGCATTGTGATGTCACAATGTCGAAAGGGCATTGTGATGTCACAATGGATGAAATGGCATTGTGATGTCACAATAGGGAAAACGGCATTGTGATGTCACAATGGGGAAAAGGGCATTGTGATGTCACAATGGGGTAAACTGCATTGTGATGTCACAATGGGGGAAATGGCATTGTGATGTCACAATGGGGGAAATGGCATTGTGATGTCACAATGGGGGAAAGGGCATTTTGATGTCACAATAGGGAAAACGGCATTGTGATGTCACAATAGGGAAAACGGCATTGTGATGTCACAATGGGGGAAATGGCATTGTGATGTCACAATGGGGGAAAGGGCATTGTGATGTCAGAATGGGGGAAAGGGCATTGTGATGTCAGAATGCAGAACACGGCATTGTGATGTCAGAATGGGGGAAAGGGCATTGTGATGTCACAATGCAGAACACAGCATTGTGATGTCACAATGGGGGAAATGGCATTGTGATGTCACAATGGGGGAAATGGCATTGTGATATCACAATGGGGGAAATGGCATTGTGATGTCACAATGGGGAAATGGCATTGTGATGTCACAATGGGTGAAATGGCATTGTGATGTCACAATGGGGAAAGAGCATTGTGATGTCACAATAGGGAAAACGGCATTGTAATGTCACAATGGGGGAAATGGCATTGTGATGTCTCAATGGGGGAAAGGGCATTGTGATGTCACAATGTGGAAAACGGCATTGTGATGTCACAATGGGGGAAAGGGCATTGCGATGTCACAATGGGGAAAACGGCATTGTGATGTCACAATGGGGGAAAGGGCATTGTGATGTCACAATGGGGAAAACGGCATTGTAATGTCACAATGGGGGAAATGGAATTGTGATGTCACAATGGGAAAAACAGCATTGTGATGTCACAATGGGGGAAACGGCATTGTGATATCACAATGTGGAAAGGGCATTGTGATGTCACAATGGAGGAAATGGCATTGTGATGTCACAATAGGGAAAACAGCATTGTGATGTCACAATGGAGGAAATGGCATTGTGATGTCACAATAGGGAAAACGGCATTGTGATGTCACAATGGGGGAAAGGGCATTGTGATGTCACAATGGGGTAAACTGCATTGTGATGTCACAATGGGGGAAACGGCATTGTGATGTCACAATGGGGGAAATGGCATCGTGATGTCACAATGGGGGAAACGGCATTGTGATGTCACAATGGGGGAAATGGAATTGTGATGTCACAATGAAGGAAACGGCATTGTGATGTCACAATGGGGGAAATGGCATTGTGATGTCACAATGGAGGAAAGGGCATTGTGATGTCACAATGGGGGGAATGGCATTGTGATGTCACAATGGGGGAAAGGGCATTGTGATGTCACAATGGGGAAAACGGCATTGTGATGTCACAATGGGGGAAAGGGCATTGTGATGTCACAATGGGGAAAACTGCATTGTGATGTCACAATGGGGGAAAGGGCATTGTGATGTCACAATGGGGAAAACGGCATTGTGATGTCACAATGGGGGGAATGGCATTGTGATGTCACAATGGGGGAAAGGGCATTGTGATGTCACAATGGGGAAAACGGCATTGTGATGTCACAATGGGGGAAAGGGCATTGCGATGTCACAATGGGGAAAACGGCATTGTGATGTCACAATGGGGGAAACGGCATTGTAATGTCACAATGGGGGAAATGGAATTGTGATGTCACAATGGGAAAAACAGCATTGTGATGTCACAATGGGGGAAACGGCATTGTGATATCACAATGGGGAAAGGGCATTGTGATGTCACAATGGAGGAAATGGCATTGTGATGTCACAATAGGGAAAACGGCATTGTGATGTCACAATGGAGGAAATGGCATTGTGATGTCACAATAGCGAAAACGGCATTGTGATGTCACAATGGGGGAAAGGGCATTGTGATGTCACAATGGGGTAAACTGCATTGTGATGTCACAATGGGGGAAACGGCATTGTGATGTCACAATGGGGGAAATGGCATTGTGATGTCACAATGGGGGAAAGGGCATTGTGATGTCAGAATGGGGGAAAGGGCATTGTGATGTCACAATGCAGAACACGGCATTGTGATGTCAGAATGGGGGAAAGGGCATTGTGATGTCACAATGCAGAACACGGCATTGTGATGTCACAATGGGGGAAATGGCATTGTGATGTCACAATGGGGGAAATGGCATTGTGATATCACAATGGGGGAAATGGCATTGTGATGTCACAATGGGGGAAATGGCATTGTGATGTCACAATGGGTGAAATGGCATTGTGATGTCACAATGGGGAAAGAGCATTGTGATGTCACAATAGGGAAAACGGCATTGTAATGTCACAATTGGGGAAATGGCATTGTGATGTCTCAATGGGGGAAAGGGCATTGTGATGTCACAATGTGGAAAACGGCATTGTGATGTCACAATGGGGGAAAGGGCATTGCGATGTCACAATGGGGAAAACGGCATTGTGATGTCACAATGGGGGAAAGGGCATTGTGATGTCACAATGGGGAAAACGGCATTGTAATGTCACAATGGGGGAAATGGAATTGTGATGTCACAATAGGGAAAACGGCATTGTGATGTCACAATGGAGGAAATGGCATTGTGATGTCACAATAGGGAAAACGGCATTGTGATGTCACAATGGGGGAAAGGGCATTGTGATGTCACAATGGGGTAAACTGCATTGTGATGTCACAATGGGGGAAACGGCATTGTGATGTCACAATGGGGGAAATGGCATTGTGATGTCACAATGGGGGAAACGGCATTGTGATGTCACAATGGGGGAAATGGCATTGTGATGTCACAATGGGGGAAACGGCATTGTGATGTCACAATGGGGGAAATGGCATTGTGATGTCACAATGGGGGAAAGGGCATTGTGATGTCACAATGGGGGGAATGGCATTGTGATGTCACAATGGGGGAAAGGGCATTGTGATGTCACAATGGGGAAAACGGCATTGTGATGTCACAATGGGGGAAAGGGCATTGTGATGTCACAATGGGGAAAACGGCATTGTGATGTCACAATGGGGGGAATGGCATTGTGATGTCACAATGGGGGAAAGGGCATTGTGATGTCACAATGGGGAAAACGGCATTGTGATGTCACAATGGGGGAAAGGGCATTGTGATGTCACAATGGGGAAAACGGCATTGTGATGTCACAATGGGGGAAAGGGCATTGTGATGTCACAATGGGGAAAACTGCATTGTGATGTCACAATGGGGGAAAGGGCATTGTGATGTCACAATGGGGGAAATGGGATTGTGATGTCACAATGGGGGAAAGGGCATTGTGATGTCACAATGGGGTAAACTGCATTGTGATGTCACAATGGGGGAAAGGGCATTGTGATGTCACAATGGATGAAATGGCATTGTGATGTCACAATAGGGAAAATGGCATTGTGATGTCACAATGGGGAAAAGGGCATTGTGATGTCACAATGGGGTAAACTGCATTGTGATGTCACAATGGGGGAAATGGCATTGTGATGTCACAATGGGGGAAATGGCATTGTGATGTCACAATGGGGGAAATGGCATTGTGATGTCACAATGGGGGAAAGGGCATTGTGATGTCACAATAGGGAAAACGGCATTGTGATGTCACAATGGGGTAAACTGCATTGTGATGTCACAATGGGGGAAACGGCATTGTGATGTCACAATGGGGGAAAGGGCATTGTGATGTCAGAATGGGGTAAACTGCATTGTGATGTCACAATGGGGGAAACGGCATTGTGATGTCACAATGGGGGAAATGGCATTGTGATGTCACAATGGGGGAAAGGGCATTGTGATGTCACAATAGGGAAAACGGCATTGTGATGTCACAATGGGGGAAATGGCATTGTGATGTCACACTGGGGGAAATTGCATTGTGATGTCACAATGGGGAAAAGGGCATTGTGATGTCACAATGGGGGAAAGGGCATTGTGATGTCACAATGGGGGAAAGCGCATTGTGATGTCACAATGGGGAAAACTGCATTGTGATGTCACAATGGGGGAGAGGGCATTGTGATGTCACAATGCAGAAAACGGCATTGTGATGTCACAATGGGGGAAAGGGCATTGTGATGTCACAATGGGGAAAACTGCATTGTGATGTCACAATGGGGGAAAGGGCATTGTGATGTCACAATGGGGAAAACTGCATTGTGATGTCACAATGGGGGAAAGGGCATTGTGATGTCACAATGGGGGAAATGGGATTGTGATGTCACAATGGGGGAAAGGGCATTGTGATGTCACACTGGGGTAAACTGCATTGTGATGTCACAATGGGGGAAAGGGCATTGTGATGTCACAATGGATGAAATGGCATTGTGATGTCACAATAGGGAAAATGGCATTGTGATGTCACAATGCGGAAAAGGGCATTGTGATGTCACAATGGGGGAAAGGGCATTGTGATGTCACAATGGGGGAAAGGGCATTGTGATGTCACAATGGGGGAAAGGACATTGTGATGTCACAATGGGGGAAACGGCATTGTGATGTCCCAATGGGGAAAACGGCATTGTGATGTCACAATGGGGGAAAGGGCATTGTGATGTCACAATGGGGTAAACTGCATTGTGATGTCACAATGGGGGAAACGGCATTGTGATGTCACAGTGTGGTTAACTGCATTGTGATGTCACAATGGGGAAAACTGCATTGTGATGTCACAATGGGGAAAGGGCATTGTGATGTCACAATGGAGGAAATGGCATTGTGATGTCACAATAGGGAAACGGCATTGTGATGTCACAATGGGGGAAAGGGCATTGTGATGTCACAATGGGGTAAAATGCATTGTGATGTTACAATGGGGGAAACGGCATTGTGATGTCACAATGGGGGAAATGGCATTGTGATGTAACAATGGGGGAAGGGCATTGTGATGTCACAGTAGGGAAAACGGCATTGTGATGTCACAATGGGGGAAAGGGCATTGTGATGTCACAATGTGGTTAACTGCATTGTGATGTCACAATGGGGGAAATGGCATTGTGATGTCACAATGGGGAAAGAGCATTGTGATGTCACAATGGAGGAAATGGCATTGTGATGTCACAATGGGGGAAAGGGCATTGTGATGTCACAATGGGGTGAACTGCATTGTGATGTCCCAATGGGGGAAACATCATTGTGATGTCACAAAGGGGGAAATGGCATTGTGATGTCACAATGGTGGAAAGGGCATTGTGATGTCACAATAGGGAAAACGGCATTGTGATGTCACAATGGGGGGAATGGCATTGTGATGTCACAATGGGGGAAAGGGCATTGTGATGTCACAATGGGGAAAACGGCATTGTGATGTCACAATGGGGGAAAGGGCATTGTGATGTCACAATGGGGAAAACTGCATTGTGATGTCACAATGGGGGAAAGGGCATTGTGATGTCACAATGGGGGAAATGGGATTGTGATGTCACAATGGGGGAAAGGGCATTGTGATGTCACAATGGGGTAAACTGCATTGTGATGTCACAATGGGGGAAATGGCATTGTGATGTCACAATGTCGAAAGGGCATTGTGATGTCACAATGGATGAAATGGCATTGTGATGTCACAATAGGGAAAACGGCATTGTGATGTCACAATGGGGAAAAGGGCATTGTGATGTCACAATGGGGTAAACTGCATTGTGATGTCACAATGGGGGAAATGGCATTGTGATGTCACAATGGGGGAAATGGCATTGTGATGTCACAATGGGGGAAATGGCATTGTGATGTCACAATGGGGGAAAGGGCATTTTGATGTCACAATAGGGAAAACGGCATTGTGATGTCACAATAGGGAAAACGGCATTGTGATGTCACAATGGGGGAAATGGCATTGTGATGTCACAATGGGGGAAAGGGCATTGTGATGTCAGAATGGGGGAAAGGGCATTGTGATGTCACAAAGCAGAACACGGCATTGTGATGTCAGAATGGGGGAAAGGGCATTGTGATGTCACAATGCAGAACACGGCATTGTGATGTCACAATGGGGGAAATGGCATTGTGATGTCACAATGGGGGAAATGGCATTGTGATATCACAATGGGGGAAATGGCATTGTGATGTCACAATGGGGGAAATGGCATTGTGATGTCACAATGGGTGAAATGGCATTGTGATGTCACAATGGGGAAAGAGCATTGTGATGTCACAATAGGGAAAACGGCATTGTAATGTCACAATGGGGGAAATGGCATTGTGATGTCTCAATGGGGGAAAGGGCATTGTGATGTCACAATGTGGAAAATGGCATTGTGATGTCACAATGGGGGAAAGGGCATTGCGATGTCACAATGGGGAAAACGGCATTGTGATGTCACAATGGGGGAAACGGCATTGTGATATCACAATGTGGAAAGGGCATTGTGATGTCACAATGGAGGAAATGGCATTGTGATGTCACAATAGGGAAAACGGCATTGTGATGTCACAATGGAGGAAATGGCATTGTGATGTCACAATAGGGAAAACGGCATTGTGATGTCACAATGGGGGAAAGGGCATTGTGATGTCACAATGCGGTAAACTGCATTGTGATGTCACAATGGGGGAAACGGCATTGTGATGTCACAATGGGGGAAATGGCATTGTGATGTCACAATGGGGGAAACGGCATTGTGATGTCACAATGGGGGAAATGGCATTGTGATGTCACAATGGGGGAAACGGCATTGTGATGTCACAATGGGGGAAATGGCATTGTGATGTCACAATGGGGGAAAGGGCATTGTGATGTCACAATGGGGGGAATGGCATTGTGATGTCACAATGGGGGAAAGGGCATTGTGATGTCACAATGGGGAAAACGGCATTGTGATGTCACAATGGGGGAAAGGGCATTGTGATGTCACAATGGGGAAAACTGCATTGTGATGTCACAATGGGGGAAAGGGCATTGTGATGTCACAATGGGGAAAACGGCATTGTGATGTCACAATGGGGGGAATAACATTGTGATGTCACAATGGGGGAAAGGGCATTGTGATGTCACAATGGGGAAAATGGCATTGTGATGTCACAATGGGGGAAAGGGCATTGCGATGTCACAATGGGGAAAACGGCATTGTGATGTCACAATGGGGGAAAGGGCATTGCGATGTCACAATGGGGAAAACGGCATTGTGATGTCACAATGGGGGAAACGGCATTGTAATGTCACAATGGGAGAAATGGAATTGTGATGTCACAATGGGAAAAACAGCATTGTGATGTCACAATGGGGGAAACGGCATTGTGATATCACAATGGGGAAAGGGCATTGTGATGTCACAATGGAGGAAATGGCATTGTGATGTCACAATAGGGAAAACGGCATTGTGATGTCACAATGGAGGAAATGGCATTGTGATGTCACAATAGGGAAAACGGCATTGTGATGTCACAATGGGGGAAAGGGCATTGTGATGTCACAATGGGGGAAACGGCATTGTGATGTCACAATGGGGGAAATGGCATTGTGATGTCACAATGGGGGAAAGGGCATTGTGATGTCAGAATGGGGGAAAGGGCATTGTGATGTCACAATGCAGAACACGGCATTGTGATGTCAGAATGGGGGAAAGGGCATTGCGATGTCACAATGCAGAACACGGCATTGTGATGTCACAATGGGGGAAATGGCATTGTGATGTCACAATGGGGGAAATGGCATTGTGATATCACAATGGGGGAAATGGCATTGTGATGTCACAATGGGGGAAATGGCATTGTGATGTCACAATGGGTGAAATGGCATTGTGATGTCACAATGGGGAAAGAGCATTGTGATGTCACAATAGGGAAAACGGCATTGTAATGTCACAATGGGGGAAATGGCATTGTGATGTCTCAATGGGGGAAAGGGCACTGTGATGTCACAATGTGGAAAACGGCATTGTGATGTCACAATGGGGGAAAGGGCATTGCGATGTCACAATGGGGAAAACGGCATTGTGATGTCACAATGGGGGAAAGGGCATTGTGATGTCACAATGGGGAAAACGGCATTGTAATGTCACAATGGGGGAAATGGAATTGTGATGTCACAATGGGAAAAACAGCATTGTGATGTCACAATGGGGGAAACGGCATTGTGATATCACAATGGGGAAAGGGCATTGTGATGTCACAATGGAGGAAATGGCATTGTGATGTCACAATAGGGAAAACGGCATTGTGATGTCACAATGGAGGAAATGGCATTGTGATGTCACAATAGGGAAAACGGCATTGTGATGTCACAATGGGGGAAAGGGCATTGTGATGTCACAATGGGGTAAACTGCATTGTGATGTCACAATGGGGGAAACGGCATTGTGATGTCACAATGGGGGAAATGGCATTGTGATGTCACAATGGGGGAAACGGCATTGTGATGTCACAATGGGGGAAATGGCATTGTGATGTCACAATGGGGGAAACGGCATTGTGATGTCACAATGGGGGAAATGGCATTGTGATGTCACAATGGGGGAAAGGGCATTGTGATGTCACAATGGGGGGAATGGCATTGTGATGTCACAATGGGGGAAAGGGCATTGTGATGTCACAATGGGGAAAACGGCATTGTGATGTCACAATGGGGGAAAGGGCATTGTGATGTCACAATGGGGAAAACTGCATTGTGATGTCACAATGGGGGAAAGGGCATTGTGATGTCACAATGGGGAAAACGGCATTGTGATGTCACAATTTGGGGAATGGCATTGTGATGTCACAATGGGGGAAAGGGCATTGTGATGTCACAATGGGGAAAACGGCATTGTGATGTCACAATGGGGGAAAGGGCATTGTGATGTCACAATGGGGAAAACTGCATTGTGATGTCACAATGGGGGAAAGGGCATTGTGATGTCACAATGGGGGAAATGGGATTGTGATGTCACAATGGGGGAAAGGGCATTGTGATGTCACAATGGGGTAAACTGCATTGTGATGTCACAATGGGGGAAAGGGCATTGTGATGTCACAATGGATGGAATGGCATTGTGATGTCACAATAGGGAAAATGGCATTGTGATGTCACAATGGGGAAAAGGGCATTGTGATGTCACAATGGGGTAAACTGCATTGTGATGTCACAATGGGGGAAATGGCATTGTGATGTCACAATGGGGGAAATGGCATTGTGATGTCACAATGGGGGAAATGGCATTGTGATGTCACAATGGGGGAAAGGGCATTGTGATGTCACAATAGGGAAAACGGCATTGTGATGTCACAATGGGGGAAACGGCATTGTAATGTCACAATGGGGGAAATGGAATTGTGATGTCACAATGGGAAAAACAGCATTGTGATGTCACAATGGGGGAAACGGCATTGTGATATCACAATGGGGAAAGGGCATTGTGATGTCACAATGGAGGAAATGGCATTGTGATGTCACAATAGGGAAAACGGCATTGTGATGTCACAATGGAGGAAATGGCATTGTGATGTCACAATAGGGAAAACGGCATTGTGATGTCGCAATGGGGGAAAGGGCATTGTGATGTCACAATGGGGTAAACTGCATTGTGATGTCACAATGGGGGAAACGGCATTGTGATGTCACAATGGGGGAAATGGCATTGTGATGTCACAATGGGGGAAAGGGCATTGTGATGTCAGAATGGGGGAAAGGGCATTGTGATGTCACAATGCAGAACACGGCATTGTGATGTCAGAATGGGGGAAAGGGCATTGTGATGTCACAATGCAGAACACGGCATTGTGATGTCACAATGGGGGAAATGGCATTGTGATGTCACAATGGGGGAAATGGCATTGTGATGTCACAATGGGGGAAATGGCATTGTGATATCACAATGGGGGAAATGGCATTGTGATGTCACAATGGGGGAAATGGCATTGTGATGTCACAATGGGGAAAGAGCATTGTGATGTCACAATAGGGAAAACGGCATTGTAATGTCACAATGGGGGAAATGGCATTGTGATGTCTCAATGGGGGAAAGGGCATTGTGATGTCACAATGTGGAAAACGGCATTGTGATGTCACAATGGGGGAAAGGGCATTGCGATGTCACAATGGGGAAAACGGCATTGTGATGTCACAATGGGGGAAAGGGCATTGTGATGTCACAATGGGGAAAACGGCATTGTAATGTCACAATGGGGGAAATGGAATTGTGATGTCACAATGGGAAAAACAGCATTGTGATGTCACAATGGGGGAAACGGCATTGTTATATCACAATGGGGAAAGGGCATTGTGATGTCACAATGGAGGAAATGGCATTGTGATGTCACAATAGGGAAAACGGCATTGTGATGTCACAATGGAGGAAATGGCATTGTGATGTCACAAAAGGGAAAACGGCATTGTGATGTCACAATGGGGGAAATGGCATTGTGATGTCACAATGGGGTAAACTGCATTGTGATGTCACAATGGGGGAAACGGCATTGTGATGTCACAATGGGGGAAATGGCATTGTGATGTCACAATGGGGGAAACGGCATTGTGATGTCACAATGGGGGAAATGGCATTGTGATGTCACAATGGGGGAAACGGCATTGTGATGTCACAATGGGGGAAATGGCATTGTGATGTCACAATGGGGGAAAGGGCATTGTGATGTCACAATGGGGGGAATGGCATTGTGATGTCACAATGGGGGAAAGGGCATTGTGATGTCACAATGGGGAAAACGGCATTGTGATGTCACAATGGGGGAAAGGGCATTGTGATGTCACAATGGGGAAAACTGCATTGTGATGTCACAATGGGGGAAAGGGCATTGTGATGTCACAATGGGGAAAACGGCATTGTGATGTCACAATTTGGGGAATGGCATTGTGATGTCACAATGGGGGAAAGGGCATTGTGATGTCACAATGGGGAAAACGGCATTGTGATGTCACAATGGGGGAAAGGGCATTGTGATGTCACAATGGGGAAAACTGCATTGTGATGTCACAATGGGGGAAAGGGCATTGTGATGTCACAATGGGGGAAATGGGATTGTGATGTCACAATGGGGGAAAGGGCATTGTGATGTCACAATGGGGTAAACTGCATTGTGATGTCACAATGGGGGAAAGGGCATTGTGATGTCACAATGGATGGAATGGCATTGTGATGTCACAATAGGGAAAATGGCATTGTGATGTCACAATGGGGAAAAGGGCATTGTGATGTCACAATGGGGTAAACTGCATTGTGATGTCACAATGGGGGAAATGGCATTGTGATGTCACAATGGGGGAAATGGCATTGTGATGTCACAATGGGGGAAATGGCATTGTGATGTCACAATGGGGGAAAGGGCATTGTGATGTCACAATAGGGAAAACGGCATTGTGATGTCACAATGGGGGAAACGGCATTGTAATGTCACAATGGGGGAAATGGAATTGTGATGTCACAATGGGAAAAACAGCATTGTGATGTCACAATGGGGGAAACGGCATTGTGATATCACAATGGGGAAAGGGCATTGTGATGTCACAATGGAGGAAATGGCATTGTGATGTCACAATAGGGAAAACGGCATTGTGATGTCACAATGGAGGAAATGGCATTGTGATGTCACAATAGGGAAAACGGCATTGTGATGTCGCAATGGGGGAAAGGGCATTGTGATGTCACAATGGGGTAAACTGCATTGTGATGTCACAATGGGGGAAACGGCATTGTGATGTCACAATGGGGGAAATGGCATTGTGATGTCACAATGGGGGAAAGGGCATTGTGATGTCAGAATGGGGGAAAGGGCATTGTGATGTCACAATGCAGAACACGGCATTGTGATGTCAGAATGGGGGAAAGGGCATTGTGATGTCACAATGCAGAACACGGCATTGTGATGTCACAATGGGGGAAATGGCATTGTGATGTCACAATGGGGGAAATGGCATTGTGATGTCACAATGGGGGAAATGGCATTGTGATATCACAATGGGGGAAATGGCATTGTGATGTCACAATGGGGGAAATGGCATTGTGATGTCACAATGGGGAAAGAGCATTGTGATGTCACAATAGGGAAAACGGCATTGTAATGTCACAATGGGGGAAATGGCATTGTGATGTCTCAATGGGGGAAAGGGCATTGTGATGTCACAATGTGGAAAACGGCATTGTGATGTCACAATGGGGGAAAGGGCATTGCGATGTCACAATGGGGAAAACGGCATTGTGATGTCACAATGGGGGAAAGGGCATTGTGATGTCACAATGGGGAAAACGGCATTGTAATGTCACAATGGGGGAAATGGAATTGTGATGTCACAATGGGAAAAACAGCATTGTGATGTCACAATGGGGGAAACGGCATTGTTATATCACAATGGGGAAAGGGCATTGTGATGTCACAATGGAGGAAATGGCATTGTGATGTCACAATAGGGAAAACGGCATTGTGATGTCACAATGGAGGAAATGGCATTGTGATGTCACAAAAGGGAAAACGGCATTGTGATGTCACAATGGGGGAAAGGGCATTGTGATGTCACAATGGGGTAAACTGCATTGTGATGTCACAATGGGGGAAACGGCATTGTGATGTCACAATGGGGGAAATGGCATTGTGATGTCACAATGGGGGAAACGGCATTGTGATGTCACAATGGGGGAAATGGCATTGTGATGTCACAATGGGGGAAACGGCATTGTGATGTCACAATGGGGGAAATGGCATTGTGATGTCACAATGGGGGAAAGGGCATTGTGATGTCACAATGGGGGGAATGGCATTGTGATGTCACAATGGGGGAAAGGGCATTGTGATGTCACAATGGGGAAAACGGCATTGTGATGTCACAATGGGGGAAAGGGCATTGTGATGTCACAATGGGGAAAACTGCATTGTGATGTCACAATGGGGGAAAGGACATTGTGATGTCACAATGGGGAAAACGGCATTGTGATGTCACAATGGGGGGAATGGCATTGTGATGTCACAATGGGGGAAAGGGCATTGTGATGTCACAATGGGGGAAAACGGCATTGTGATGTCACAATGGGGGAAAGGGCATTGTGATGTCACAATGGGGAAAACTGCATTGTGATGTCACAATGGGGGAAAGGGCATTGTGATGTCACAATGGGGGAAATGGGATTGTGATGTCACAATGGGGGAAAGGGCATTGTGATGTCACAATGGGGTAAACTGCATTGTGATGTCACAATGGGGGAAAGGGCATTGTGATGTCACAATGGATGAAATGGCATTGTGATGTCACAATAGGGAAAATGGCATTGTGATGTCACAATGGGGAAAAGGGCATTGTGATGTCACAATGGGGTAAACTGCATTGTGATGTCACAATGGGGGAAATGGCATTGTGATGTCACAATGGGGGAAATGGCATTGTGATGTCACAATGGGGGAAATGGCATTGTGATGTCACAATGGGGGAAAGGGCATTGTGATGTCACAATAGGGAAAACGGCATTGTGATGTCACAATGGGGTAAACTGCATTGTGATGTCACAATGGGGGAAACGGCATTGTGATGTCACAATGGGGGAAAGGGCATTGTGATGTCAGAATGGGGTAAAGGGCATTGTGATGTCAGAATGGGGTAAACTGCATTGTGATGTCACAATGGGGGAAACGGCATTGTGATGTCACAATGGGGGAAATGGCATTGTGATGTCACAATGGGGGAAAGGGCATTGTGATGTCACAATAGGGAAAACGGCATTGTGATGTCACAATGGGGGAAATGGCATTGTGATGTCACACTGGGGGAAATGGCATTGTGATGTCACAATGGGGAAAAGGGCATTGTGATGTCACAATGGGGGAAAGGGCATTGTGATGTCACAATGGGGGAAAGGGCATTGTGATGTCACAATGGGGGAAAGGGCATTGTGATGTCACAATGGGGGAAAGCGCATTGTGATGTCACAATGGGGAAAACTGCATTGTGATGTCACAATGGGGGAGAGGGCATTGTGATGTCACAATGCAGAAAACGGCATTGTGATGTCACAATGGGGGAAATGGCATTGTGATGTCACAATGGGGAAAACTGCATTGTGATGTCACAATGGGGGAAAGGGCATTGTGATGTCACAATGGGGGAAATGGGATTGTGATGTCACAATGGATGAAATGGCATTGTGATGTCACAATAGGGAAAATGGCATTGTGATGTCACAAAGGGGAAAAGGGCATTGTGATGTCACAATGGGGGAAAGGGCATTGTGATGTCACAATGGGGGAAAGGGCATTGTGATGTCACAATGGGGGAAAGGACATTGTGATGTCACAATGGGGGAAACGGCATTGTGATGTCCCAATGGGGAAAACGGCATTGTGATGTCACAATGGGGGAAAGGGCATTGTGATGTCACAATGGGGTAAACTGCATTGTGATGTCACAATGGGGGAAATGGCATTGTGATGTCACAATGGGGGAAATGGCATTGTGATGTCACACTGGGGGAAATGGCATTGTGATGTCACAATGGGGAAAAGGGCATTGTGATGTCACAATGGGGGAAAACGGCATTGTGATGTCACAATGGGGGAAAGGGCATTGTGATGTCACAATGGGGTAAACTGCATTCTGATGTCACAATGGGGGAAACTGTATTGTGATGTCACAATGGGGGAAATGGCATTGTGATGTCACAATGGGGAAAGGGCATTGTGATGTCACAGTCGGGAAAACGGCATTGTGATGTCACAATGGGGGAAAGGGCATTGTGATGTCACAATGGGGTAAACTGCATTGTGATGTCACAATGGGGGAAACGGCATTGTGATGTCACAATGGGGGAAAGGGCATTGTGATGTCACAATGGGGGAAAGGGCATTGTGATGTCACAATGGGGGAAAGGGCATTGTGATGTCACAATGGGGGAAAGGACATTGTGATGTCACAATGGGGGAAACGGCATTGTGATGTCCCAATGGGGAAAACGGCATTGTGATGTCACAATGGGGGAAAGGGCATTGTGATGTCACAATGGGGTAAACTGCATTGTGATGTCACAATGGGGGAAATGGCATTGTGATGTCACAATGGGGGAAATGGCATTGTGATGTCACACTGGGGGAAATGGCATTGTGATGTCACAATGGGGAAAAGGGCATTGTGATGTCACAATGGGGAAAACGGCATTGTGATGTCACAATGGGGGAAAGGGCATTGTGATGTCACAATGGGGTAAACTGCATTCTGATGTCACAATGGGGGAAACTGTATTGTGATGTCACAATGGGGGAAATGGCATTGTGATGTCACAATGGGGAAAGGGCATTGTGATGTCACAGTCGGGAAAACGGCATTGTGATGTCACAATGGGGGAAAGGGCATTGTGATGTCACAATGGGGTAAACTGCATTGTGATGTCACAATGGGGGAAACGGCATTGTGATGTCACAATGGGGGAAAGGGCATTGTGATGTCACAGTGTGGTTAACTGCATTGTGATGTCACAATGGGGAAAACTGCATTGTGATGTCACAATGGGGAAAGGGCATTGTGATGTCACAATGGAGGAAATGGCATTGTGATGTCACAATAGGGAAACGGCATTGTGATGTCACAATGGGGGAAAGGGCATTGTGATGTCACAATGGGGTAAAATGCATTGTGATGTTGCAATGGGGGAAACGGCATTGTGATGTCACAATGGGGGAAATGGCATTGTGATGTCACAATGGGGGAAGGGCATTGTGATGTCACAGTAGGGAAAACGGCATTGTGATGTCACAATGGGGGAAAGGGCATTGTGATGTCACAATGTGGTTAACTGCATTGTGATGTCACAATGGGGGAAATGGCATTGTGATGTCACAATGGGGGAAATGGCATTGTGATGTCACAATGGGGAAAGAGCATTGTGATGTCACAATGGAGGAAATGGCATTGTGATGTCACAATAGGGAAACGGCATTGTGATGTCACAATGGGGGAAAGGGCATTGTGATGTCACAATGGGGGAAAGGGCATTGTGATGTCACAATGGGGTGAACTGCATTGTGATGTCCCAATGGGGGAAACATCATTGTGATGTCACAAAGGGGGAAATGGCATTGTGATGTTACAATGGTGGAAAGGGCATTGTGATGTCACAATAGGGAAAACGGCATTGTGATGTCACAATGGGGGGAATGGCATTGTGATGTCACAATAGGGAAAACGGCATTGTGATGTCACAATGGGGGAAATGGCATTGTGATGTCACAATGGGGGAAAGGGCATTGTGATGTCAGAATGGGGGAAAGGGCATTGTGATGTCACAAAGCAGAACACGGCATTGTGATGTCAGAATGGGGGAAAGGGCATTGTGATGTCACAATGCAGAACACGGCATTGTGATGTCACAATGGGGGAAATGGCATTGTGATGTCACAATGGGGGAAATGGCATTGTGATATCACAATGGGGGAAATGGCATTGTGATGTCACAATGGGGGAAATGGCATTGTGATGTCACAATGGGTGAAATGGCATTGTGATGTCACAATGGGGAAAGAGCATTGTGATGTCACAATAGGGAAAACGGCATTGTAATGTCACAATGGGGGAAATGGCATTGTGATGTCTCAATGGGGGAAAGGGCATTGTGATGTCACAATGTGGAAAATGGCATTGTGATGTCACAATGGGGGAAAGGGCATTGCGATGTCACAATGGGGAAAACGGCATTGTGATGTCACAATGGGGGAAACGGCATTGTGATATCACAATGTGGAAAGGGCATTGTGATGTCACAATGGAGGAAATGGCATTGTGATGTCACAATAGGGAAAACGGCATTGTGATGTCACAATGGAGGAAATGGCATTGTGATGTCACAATAGGGAAAACGGCATTGTGATGTCACAATGGGGGAAAGGGCATTGTGATGTCACAATGCGGTAAACTGCATTGTGATGTCACAATGGGGGAAACGGCATTGTGATGTCACAATGGGGGAAATGGCATTGTGATGTCACAATGGGGGAAACGGCATTGTGATGTCACAATGGGGGAAATGGCATTGTGATGTCACAATGGGGGAAACGGCATTGTGATGTCACAATGGGGGAAATGGCATTGTGATGTCACAATGGGGGAAAGGGCATTGTGATGTCACAATGGGGGGAATGGCATTGTGATGTCACAATGGGGGAAAGGGCATTGTGATGTCACAATGGGGAAAACGGCATTGTGATGTCACAATGGGGGAAAGGGCATTGTGATGTCACAATGGGGAAAACTGCATTGTGATGTCACAATGGGGGAAAGGGCATTGTGATGTCACAATGGGGAAAACGGCATTGTGATGTCACAATGGGGGGAATAACATTGTGATGTCACAATGGGGGAAAGGGCATTGTGATGTCACAATGGGGAAAATGGCATTGTGATGTCACAATGGGGGAAAGGGCATTGCGATGTCACAATGGGGAAAACGGCATTGTGATGTCACAATGGGGGAAAGGGCATTGCGATGTCACAATGGGGAAAACGGCATTGTGATGTCACAATGGGGGAAACGGCATTGTAATGTCACAATGGGAGAAATGGAATTGTGATGTCACAATGGGAAAAACAGCATTGTGATGTCACAATGGGGGAAACGGCATTGTGATATCACAATGGGGAAAGGGCATTGTGATGTCACAATGGAGGAAATGGCATTGTGATGTCACAATAGGGAAAACGGCATTGTGATGTCACAATGGAGGAAATGGCATTGTGATGTCACAATAGGGAAAACGGCATTGTGATGTCACAATGGGGGAAAGGGCATTGTGATGTCACAATGGGGTAAACTGCATTGTGATGTCACAATGGGGGAAACGGCATTGTGATGTCACAATGGGGGAAATGGCATTGTGATGTCACAATGGGGGAAAGGGCATTGTGATGTCAGAATGGGGGAAAGGGCATTGTGATGTCACAATGCAGAACACGGCATTGTGATGTCAGAATGGGGGAAAGGGCATTGCGATGTCACAATGCAGAACACGGCATTGTGATGTCACAATGGGGGAAATGGCATTGTGATGTCACAATGGGGGAAATGGCATTGTGATATCACAATGGGGGAAATGGCATTGTGATGTCACAATGGGGGAAATGGCATTGTGATGTCACAATGGGTGAAATGGCATTGTGATGTCACAATGGGGAAAGAGCATTGTGATGTCACAATAGGGAAAACGGCATTGTAATGTCACAATGGGGGAAATGGCATTGTGATGTCTCAATGGGGGAAAGGGCACTGTGATGTCACAATGTGGAAAACGGCATTGTGATGTCACAATGGGGGAAAGGGCATTGCGATGTCACAATGGGGAAAACGGCATTGTGATGTCACAATGGGGGAAAGGGCATTGTGATGTCACAATGGGGAAAACGGCATTGTAATGTCACAATGGGGGAAATGGAATTGTGATGTCACAATGGGAAAAACAGCATTGTGATGTCACAATGGGGGAAACGGCATTGTGATATCACAATGGGGAAAGGGCATTGTGATGTCACAATGGAGGAAATGGCATTGTGATGTCACAATAGGGAAAACGGCATTGTGATGTCACAATGGAGGAAATGGCATTGTGATGTCACAATAGGGAAAACGGCATTGTGATGTCACAATGGGGGAAAGGGCATTGTGATGTCACAATGGGGTAAACTGCATTGTGATGTCACAATGGGGGAAACGGCATTGTGATGTCACAATGGGGGAAATGGCATTGTGATGTCACAATGGGGGAAACGGCATT
Organism: Eleutherodactylus coqui; assembly: GCF_035609145.1. NCBI lineage: Eukaryota > Metazoa > Chordata > Amphibia > Anura > Eleutherodactylidae > Eleutherodactylus > Eleutherodactylus coqui. The sequence goes on from NW_027102248.1 coordinate 57,166, forward strand.
GTGATGTCACAATGGGGGAAATGGCATTGTGATGTCACAATGGGGGAAACGGCATTGTGATGTCACAATGGGGGAAATGGCATTGTGATGTCACAATGGGGGAAAGGGCATTGTGATGTCACAATGGGGGGAATGGCATTGTGATGTCACAATGGGGGAAAGGGCATTGTGATGTCACAATGGGGAAAACGGCATTGTGATGTCACAATGGGGGAAAGGGCATTGTGATGTCACAATGGGGAAAACTGCATTGTGATGTCACAATGGGGGAAAGGGCATTGTGATGTCACAATGGGGAAAACGGCATTGTGATGTCACAATTTGGGGAATGGCATTGTGATGTCACAATGGGGGAAAGGGCATTGTGATGTCACAATGGGGAAAACGGCATTGTGATGTCACAATGGGGGAAAGGGCATTGTGATGTCACAATGGGGAAAACTGCATTGTGATGTCACAATGGGGGAAAGGGCATTGTGATGTCACAATGGGGGAAATGGGATTGTGATGTCACAATGGGGGAAAGGGCATTGTGATGTCACAATGGGGTAAACTGCATTGTGATGTCACAATGGGGGAAAGGGCATTGTGATGTCACAATGGATGGAATGGCATTGTGATGTCACAATAGGGAAAATGGCATTGTGATGTCACAATGGGGAAAAGGGCATTGTGATGTCACAATGGGGTAAACTGCATTGTGATGTCACAATGGGGGAAATAGCATTGTGATGTCACAATGGGGGAAATGGCATTGTGATGTCACAATGGGGGAAATGGCATTGTGATGTCACAATGGGGGAAAGGGCATTGTGATGTCACAATAGGGAAAACGGCATTGTGATGTCACAATGGGGGAAACGGCATTGTAATGTCACAATGGGGGAAATGGAATTGTGATGTCACAATGGGAAAAACAGCATTGTGATGTCACAATGGGGGAAACGGCATTGTGATATCACAATGGGGAAAGGGCATTGTGATGTCACAATGGAGGAAATGGCATTGTGATGTCACAATAGGGAAAACGGCATTGTGATGTCACAATGGAGGAAATGGCATTGTGATGTCACAATAGGGAAAACGGCATTGTGATGTCGCAATGGGGGAAAGGGCATTGTGATGTCACAATGGGGTAAACTGCATTGTGATGTCACAATGGGGGAAACGGCATTGTGATGTCACAATGGGGGAAATGGCATTGTGATGTCACAATGGGGGAAAGGGCATTGTGATGTCAGAATGGGGGAAAGGGCATTGTGATGTCACAATGCAGAACACGGCATTGTGATGTCAGAATGGGGGAAAGGGCATTGTGATGTCACAATGCAGAACACGGCATTGTGATGTCACAATGGGGGAAATGGCATTGTGATGTCACAATGGGGGAAATGGCATTGTGATGTCACAATGGGGGAAATGGCATTGTGATATCACAATGGGGGAAATGGCATTGTGATGTCACAATGGGGGAAATGGCATTGTGATGTCACAATGGGGAAAGAGCATTGTGATGTCACAATAGGGAAAACGGCATTGTAATGTCACAATGGGGGAAATGGCATTGTGATGTCTCAATGGGGGAAAGGGCATTGTGATGTCACAATGTGGAAAACGGCATTGTGATGTCACAATGGGGGAAAGGGCATTGCGATGTCACAATGGGGAAAACGGCATTGTGATGTCACAATGGGGGAAAGGGCATTGTGATGTCACAATGGGGAAAACGGCATTGTAATGTCACAATGGGGGAAATGGAATTGTGATGTCACAATGGGAAAAACAGCATTGTGATGTCACAATGGGGGAAACGGCATTGTGATATCACAATGGGGAAAGGGCATTGTGATGTCACAATGGAGGAAATGGCATTGTGATGTCACAATAGGGAAAACGGCATTGTGATGTCACAATGGAGGAAATGGCATTGTGATGTCACAATAGGGAAAACGGCATTGTGATGTCACAATGGGGGAAAGGGCATTGTGATGTCACAATGGGGTAAACTGCATTGTGATGTCACAATGGGGGAAACGGCATTGTGATGTCACAATGGGGGAAATGGCATTGTGATGTCACAATGGGGGAAACGGCATTGTGATGTCACAATGGGGGAAATGGCATTGTGATGTCACAATGGGGGAAACGGCATTGTGATGTCACAATGGGGGAAATGGCATTGTGATGTCACAATGGGGGAAAGGGCATTGTGATGTCACAATGGGGGGAATGGCATTGTGATGTCACAATGGGGGAAAGGGCATTGTGATGTCACAATGGGGAAAACGGCATTGTGATGTCACAATGGGGGAAAGGGCATTGTGATGTCACAATGGGGAAAACTGCATTGTGATGTCACAATGGGGGAAAGGGCATTGTGATGTCACAATGGGGAAAACGGCATTGTGATGTCACAATTTGGGGAATGGCATTGTGATGTCACAATGGGGGAAAGGGCATTGTGATGTCACAATGGGGAAAACGGCATTGTGATGTCACAATGGGGGAAAGGGCATTGTGATGTCACAATGGGGAAAACTGCATTGTGATGTCACAATGGGGGAAAGGGCATTGTGATGTCACAATGGGGGAAATGGGATTGTGATGTCACAATGGGGGAAAGGGCATTGTGATGTCACAATGGGGTAAACTGCATTGTGATGTCACAATGGGGGAAAGGGCATTGTGATGTCACAATGGATGGAATGGCATTGTGATGTCACAATAGGGAAAATGGCATTGTGATGTCACAATGGGGAAAAGGGCATTGTGATGTCACAATGGGGTAAACTGCATTGTGATGTCACAATGGGGGAAATGGCATTGTGATGTCACAATGGGGGAAATGGCATTGTGATGTCACAATGGGGGAAATGGCATTGTGATGTCACAATGGGGGAAAGGGCATTGTGATGTCACAATAGGGAAAACGGCATTGTGATGTCACAATGGGGGAAACGGCATTGTAATGTCACAATGGGGGAAATGGAATTGTGATGTCACAATGGGAAAAACAGCATTGTGATGTCACAATGGGGGAAACGGCATTGTGATATCACAATGGGGAAAGGGCATTGTGATGTCACAATGGAGGAAATGGCATTGTGATGTCACAATAGGGAAAACGGCATTGTGATGTCACAATGGAGGAAATGGCATTGTGATGTCACAATAGGGAAAACGGCATTGTGATGTCGCAATGGGGGAAAGGGCATTGTGATGTCACAATGGGGTAAACTGCATTGTGATGTCACAATGGGGGAAACGGCATTGTGATGTCACAATGGGGGAAATGGCATTGTGATGTCACAATGGGGGAAAGGGCATTGTGATGTCAGAATGGGGGAAAGGGCATTGTGATGTCACAATGCAGAACACGGCATTGTGATGTCAGAATGGGGGAAAGGGCATTGTGATGTCACAATGCAGAACACGGCATTGTGATGTCACAATGGGGGAAATGGCATTGTGATGTCACAATGGGGGAAATGGCATTGTGATGTCACAATGGGGGAAATGGCATTGTGATATCACAATGGGGGAAATGGCATTGTGATGTCACAATGGGGGAAATGGCATTGTGATGTCACAATGGGGAAAGAGCATTGTGATGTCACAATAGGGAAAACGGCATTGTAATGTCACAATGGGGGAAATGGCATTGTGATGTCTCAATGGGGGAAAGGGCATTGTGATGTCACAATGTGGAAAACGGCATTGTGATGTCACAATGGGGGAAAGGGCATTGCGATGTCACAATGGGGAAAACGGCATTGTGATGTCACAATGGGGGAAAGGGCATTGTGATGTCACAATGGGGAAAACGGCATTGTAATGTCACAATGGGGGAAATGGAATTGTGATGTCACAATGGGAAAAACAGCATTGTGATGTCACAATGGGGGAAACGGCATTGTTATATCACAATGGGGAAAGGGCATTGTGATGTCACAATGGAGGAAATGGCATTGTGATGTCACAATAGGGAAAACGGCATTGTGATGTCACAATGGAGGAAATGGCATTGTGATGTCACAAAAGGGAAAACGGCATTGTGATGTCACAATGGGGGAAAGGGCATTGTGATGTCACAATGGGGTAAACTGCATTGTGATGTCACAATGGGGGAAACGGCATTGTGATGTCACAATGGGGGAAATGGCATTGTGATGTCACAATGGGGGAAACGGCATTGTGATGTCACAATGGGGGAAATGGCATTGTGATGTCACAATGGGGGAAACGGCATTGTGATGTCACAATGGGGGAAATGGCATTGTGATGTCACAATGGGGGAAAGGGCATTGTGATGTCACAATGGGGGGAATGGCATTGTGATGTCACAATGGGGGAAAGGGCATTGTGATGTCACAATGGGGAAAACGGCATTGTGATGTCACAATGGGGGAAAGGGCATTGTGATGTCACAATGGGGAAAACTGCATTGTGATGTCACAATGGGGGAAAGGGCATTGTGATGTCACAATGGGGAAAACGGCATTGTGATGTCACAATTTGGGGAATGGCATTGTGATGTCACAATGGGGGAAAGGGCATTGTGATGTCACAATGGGGAAAACGGCATTGTGATGTCACAATGGGGGAAAGGGCATTGTGATGTCACAATGGGGAAAACTGCATTGTGATGTCACAATGGGGGAAAGGGCATTGTGATGTCACAATGGGGGAAATGGGATTGTGATGTCACAATGGGGGAAAGGGCATTGTGATGTCACAATGGGGTAAACTGCATTGTGATGTCACAATGGGGGAAAGGGCATTGTGATGTCACAATGGATGGAATGGCATTGTGATGTCACAATAGGGAAAATGGCATTGTGATGTCACAATGGGGAAAAGGGCATTGTGATGTCACAATGGGGTAAACTGCATTGTGATGTCACAATGGGGGAAATGGCATTGTGATGTCACAATGGGGGAAATGGCATTGTGATGTCACAATGGGGGAAATGGCATTGTGATGTCACAATGGGGGAAAGGGCATTGTGATGTCACAATAGGGAAAACGGCATTGTGATGTCACAATGGGGGAAACGGCATTGTAATGTCACAATGGGGGAAATGGAATTGTGATGTCACAATGGGAAAAACAGCATTGTGATGTCACAATGGGGGAAACGGCATTGTGATATCACAATGGGGAAAGGGCATTGTGATGTCACAATGGAGGAAATGGCATTGTGATGTCACAATAGGGAAAACGGCATTGTGATGTCACAATGGAGGAAATGGCATTGTGATGTCACAATAGGGAAAACGGCATTGTGATGTCGCAATGGGGGAAAGGGCATTGTGATGTCACAATGGGGTAAACTGCATTGTGATGTCACAATGGGGGAAACGGCATTGTGATGTCACAATGGGGGAAATGGCATTGTGATGTCACAATGGGGGAAAGGGCATTGTGATGTCAGAATGGGGGAAAGGGCATTGTGATGTCACAATGCAGAACACGGCATTGTGATGTCAGAATGGGGGAAAGGGCATTGTGATGTCACAATGCAGAACACGGCATTGTGATGTCACAATGGGGGAAATGGCATTGTGATGTCACAATGGGGGAAATGGCATTGTGATGTCACAATGGGGGAAATGGCATTGTGATATCACAATGGGGGAAATGGCATTGTGATGTCACAATGGGGGAAATGGCATTGTGATGTCACAATGGGGAAAGAGCATTGTGATGTCACAATAGGGAAAACGGCATTGTAATGTCACAATGGGGGAAATGGCATTGTGATGTCTCAATGGGGGAAAGGGCATTGTGATGTCACAATGTGGAAAACGGCATTGTGATGTCACAATGGGGGAAAGGGCATTGCGATGTCACAATGGGGAAAACGGCATTGTGATGTCACAATGGGGGAAAGGGCATTGTGATGTCACAATGGGGAAAACGGCATTGTAATGTCACAATGGGGGAAATGGAATTGTGATGTCACAATGGGAAAAACAGCATTGTGATGTCACAATGGGGGAAACGGCATTGTTATATCACAATGGGGAAAGGGCATTGTGATGTCACAATGGAGGAAATGGCATTGTGATGTCACAATAGGGAAAACGGCATTGTGATGTCACAATGGAGGAAATGGCATTGTGATGTCACAAAAGGGAAAACGGCATTGTGATGTCACAATGGGGGAAAGGGCATTGTGATGTCACAATGGGGTAAACTGCATTGTGATGTCACAATGGGGGAAACGGCATTGTGATGTCACAATGGGGGAAATGGCATTGTGATGTCACAATGGGGGAAACGGCATTGTGATGTCACAATGGGGGAAATGGCATTGTGATGTCACAATGGGGGAAACGGCATTGTGATGTCACAATGGGGGAAATGGCATTGTGATGTCACAATGGGGGAAAGGGCATTGTGATGTCACAATGGGGGGAATGGCATTGTGATGTCACAATGGGGGAAAGGGCATTGTGATGTCACAATGGGGAAAACGGCATTGTGATGTCACAATGGGGGAAAGGGCATTGTGATGTCACAATGGGGAAAACTGCATTGTGATGTCACAATGGGGGAAAGGACATTGTGATGTCACAATGGGGAAAACGGCATTGTGATGTCACAATGGGGGGAATGGCATTGTGATGTCACAATGGGGGAAAGGGCATTGTGATGTCACAATGGGGAAAACGGCATTGTGATGTCACAATGGGGGAAAGGGCATTGTGATGTCACAATGGGGAAAACTGCATTGTGATGTCACAATGGGGGAAAGGGCATTGTGATGTCACAATGGGGGAAATGGGATTGTGATGTCACAATGGGGGAAAGGGCATTGTGATGTCACAATGGGGTAAACTGCATTGTGATGTCACAATGGGGGAAAGGGCATTGTGATGTCACAATGGATGAAATGGCATTGTGATGTCACAATAGGGAAAATGGCATTGTGATGTCACAATGGGGAAAAGGGCATTGTGATGTCACAATGGGGTAAACTGCATTGTGATGTCACAATGGGGGAAATGGCATTGTGATGTCACAATGGGGGAAATGGCATTGTGATGTCACAATGGGGGAAATGGCATTGTGATGTCACAATGGGGGAAAGGGCATTGTGATGTCACAATAGGGAAAACGGCATTGTGATGTCACAATGGGGTAAACTGCATTGTGATGTCACAATGGGGGAAACGGCATTGTGATGTCACAATGGGGGAAAGGGCATTGTGATGTCAGAATGGGGTAAAGGGCATTGTGATGTCAGAATGGGGTAAACTGCATTGTGATGTCACAATGGGGGAAACGGCATTGTGATGTCACAATGGGGGAAATGGCATTGTGATGTCACAATGGGGGAAAGGGCATTGTGATGTCACAATAGGGAAAACGGCATTGTGATGTCACAATGGGGGAAATGGCATTGTGATGTCACACTGGGGGAAATGGCATTGTGATGTCACAATGGGGAAAAGGGCATTGTGATGTCACAATGGGGGAAAGGGCATTGTGATGTCACAATGGGGGAAAGGGCATTGTGATGTCACAATGGGGGAAAGGGCATTGTGATGTCACAATGGGGGAAAGCGCATTGTGATGTCACAATGGGGAAAACTGCATTGTGATGTCACAATGGGGGAGAGGGCATTGTGATGTCACAATGCAGAAAACGGCATTGTGATGTCACAATGGGGGAAAGGGCATTGTGATGTCACAATGGGGAAAACTGCATTGTGATGTCACAATGGGGGAAAGGGCATTGTGATGTCACAATGGGGGAAATGGGATTGTGATGTCACAATGGATGAAATGGCATTGTGATGTCACAATAGGGAAAATGGCATTGTGATGTCACAAAGGGGAAAAGGGCATTGTGATGTCACAATGGGGGAAAGGGCATTGTGATGTCACAATGGGGGAAAGGGCATTGTGATGTCACAATGGGGGAAAGGACATTGTGATGTCACAATGGGGGAAACGGCATTGTGATGTCCCAATGGGGAAAACGGCATTGTGATGTCACAATGGGGGAAAGGGCATTGTGATGTCACAATGGGGTAAACTGCATTGTGATGTCACAATGGGGGAAATGGCATTGTGATGTCACAATGGGGGAAATGGCATTGTGATGTCACACTGGGGGAAATGGCATTGTGATGTCACAATGGGGAAAAGGGCATTGTGATGTCACAATGGGGAAAACGGCATTGTGATGTCACAATGGGGGAAAGGGCATTGTGATGTCACAATGGGGTAAACTGCATTCTGATGTCACAATGGGGGAAACTGTATTGTGATGTCACAATGGGGGAAATGGCATTGTGATGTCACAATGGGGAAAGGGCATTGTGATGTCACAGTCGGGAAAACGGCATTGTGATGTCACAATGGGGGAAAGGGCATTGTGATGTCACAATGGGGTAAACTGCATTGTGATGTCACAATGGGGGAAACGGCATTGTGATGTCACAATGGGGGAAAGGGCATTGTGATGTCACAATGGGGGAAAGGGCATTGTGATGTCACAATGGGGGAAAGGGCATTGTGATGTCACAATGGGGGAAAGGACATTGTGATGTCACAATGGGGGAAACGGCATTGTGATGTCCCAATGGGGAAAACGGCATTGTGATGTCACAATGGGGGAAAGGGCATTGTGATGTCACAATGGGGTAAACTGCATTGTGATGTCACAATGGGGGAAATGGCATTGTGATGTCACAATGGGGGAAATGGCATTGTGATGTCACACTGGGGGAAATGGCATTGTGATGTCACAATGGGGAAAAGGGCATTGTGATGTCACAATGGGGGAAAACGGCATTGTGATGTCACAATGGGGGAAAGGGCATTGTGATGTCACAATGGGGTAAACTGCATTCTGATGTCACAATGGGGGAAACTGTATTGTGATGTCACAATGGGGGAAATGGCATTGTGATGTCACAATGGGGGAAATGGCATTGTGATGTCACAATGGGGAAAGAGCATTGTGATGTCACAATGGAGGAAATGGCATTGTGATGTCACAATAGGGAAACGGCATTGTGATGTCACAATGGGGGAAAGGGCATTGTGATGTCACAATGGGGGAAAGGGCATTGTGATGTCACAATGGGGTGAACTGCATTGTGATGTCCCAATGGGGGAAACATCATTGTGATGTCACAAAGGGGGAAATGGCATTGTGATGTTACAATGGTGGAAAGGGCATTGTGATGTCACAATAGGGAAAACGGCATTGTGATGTCACAATGGGGGGAATGGCATTGTGATGTCACAATGGGGGAAAGGGCATTGTGATGTCACAATGGGGAAAACGGCATTGTGATGTCACAATGGGGGAAAGGGCATTGTGATGTCACAATGGGGGAAACGGCATTGTGATGTCACAATGCAGAAAACGGCATTGTGATGTCACAATGGTGGAAATGGGATTGTGATGTCACAATGGGGGAAACAGCATTGTGATGTCCCAATGGGGAAAACGGCATTGTGATGTCACATTGGTGGAAAGGGCATTGTGATGTCACAATGGGGTAAACTGCATTGTGATGTCACAATGGGGGAAATGGCATTGTGATGTCACAATGTGGAAAGGGCATTGTGATGTCACAATAGGGAAAACGGCATTGTGATGTCACAATGGGGAAAATGGCATTGTGATGTCACAATGGGGTAAACTGCATTGTGATGTCACAATGGGGGAAACGGCATTGTGATGTCACAATGGTGGAAATGGCATTGTGATGTCACAATGGGGGAAAGGGCATTGTGATGTCACCATAGGGAAAACGGCATTGTGATATCACAATGGGGGAAATGGCATTGTGAGGTCACAATGGGGGAAAAAGGCATTGTGATGTCACAATGTGGGAAATGGCATTGTGATGTCACAATGGGTGAAAGGGCATTGTGATGTCACAATGGGGAAAGGGCATTGTGATGTCACAATGGGGGAAAGGTCATTGTGATGTCACAATGGGGTAAACTGCATTGTCATGTCACAATGGGGGAAATGGCATTGTGATTTCACAATGGGGGAAATGGCATTGTGATGTCACAATGGGAAAAGGGCATTGTGATGTCACAATGGAGGAAATGGCATTGTGATGTCACAATAGGGAAAACGGCATTGTGATGTCACAATGGGGGAAAGGGCATTGTGATGTCACAATGGGGTAAACTGCATTGTGATGTCACAATGGGGGAAAGGGCATTGTGATGTCACAATGGGGAAAACGGCATTGTAATGTCACAATGGGGGAAATGGAATTGTGATGTCACAATGGGGAAAACAGCATTGTGATGTCACAATCGGGAAACAGCATTGTGATGTCACAATGGGGGAAACGGCATTGTGATGTCACAATGGGGGAAACGGCATTGTGATGTCACAATGGGGGAAATGGCATTGTGATGTCACAATGGGGGAAAGGGCATTGTGATGTCACAATGGGGGAAAGCGCATTGTGATGTCACAAATTTTGAAAACTGCATTGTGATGTCACAATGGGGGAAAGGGCATTGTGATGTCACAATGCGGAAAACGGCATTGTGATGTCACAATGGGGGAAAGGGCATTGTGATGTCACAATGGGGAAAACTGCATTGTGATGTCACAATGGGGGAAATGGCATTGTGATGTCACAATGGGGTAAACTGCATTGTGATGTCACAATGGGGGAAACGGCATTGTGGTGTCACAATGGGGGAAATGGCATTGTGATGTCACAATGGGGGAAAGGGCATTGTGATGTCACAATAGGGAAAACGGCATTGTGATGTCACAATCGGGGGAATGGCATTGTGATGTCACAATGGGGGAAAGGGCATTGTGATGTCGCAATGGGGAAAACGGCATTGTGATGTCACAATGGGGGAAAGGGCATTGTGATGTCACAATGGGGAAAACTGCATTGTGATGTCACAATGGGGGAAAGGGCATTGTGATGTCACAATGCAGAAAACGGCATTGTGATGTCACAATGGTGGAAATGGGATTGTGATGTCACAATGGGGGAAACGGCATTGTGATGTCCCAATGGGGAAAACGGCATTGTGATGTCACAATGGTGGAAAGGGCATTGTGATGTCACAATGGGGTAAACTGCATTGTGATGTCACAATGGGGGAAAAGGCATTGTGATGTCAGAATGTGGGAAATGGCATTGTGATGTCACAATGGGTGACAGGGCATTGTGATGTCACAATAGGGAAAGGGCATTGTGATGTCACAATGGAGGAAATGGCATTGTGATGTCACAATAGGGAAAACGGCATTGTGATGTCACAATGGGGGAAAGGGCATTGTGAGGTCACAATGTGGTAAACTGCATTGTGATGTCACAATGGAGGAAATGGCATAGTGATGTCACAATGGGGGAAATGGCATTGTGATGTCACAATGGGGAAAGGGCATTGTGATGTCACAATGGGAAATGGCATTGTGATGTCACAATAGGGAAACGGCATTGTGATGTCACAATGGGGGAAACTGCATTGTGATGTCACAATGGGGGAAACGGCATTGTGATGTCACAATGGGGGAAACGGCATTGTGATGTCACAATGGGGGAAATGGCATTGTGATGTCACAATGGGGGAAATGGCATTGTGATGTCACAATGGCGGAAATGGCATTGTGATGTCACAATGGGGGAAACGGCATTGTGATGTCACACTGGGGGAAATGGCATTGTGATGTCACAATGGGGAAAAGGGCATTGTGATGTCACAATGGGGAAAACGGCATTGTGATGTCACAATGGGGGAAAGGGCATTGTGATGTCACCATGGGGTAAACTGCATTGTGATGTCACAATGGGGGAAAGGGCATTGTGATGTCACAATGGGGGAAAGCGCATTGTGATGTCACAATGGGGAAAACTGCATTGTGATGTCACAATGGGGGAAAGGGCATTGTGATGTCACAATGCGGAAAACGGCATTGTGATGTCACAATGGGGTAAAGGGCATTGTGATGTCACAATGGGGAAAACTGCATTGTGATGTCACAATGGGGGAAAAGGCATTGTGATGTCACAATGTGGGAAATGGCATTGTGATGTCACAATGGGGGAAAGGGCATTGTGATGTCACAATGCGGAAAACGGCATTGTGATGTCACAATGGGGAAAACTGCATTGTGATGTCACAATGGGGGAAAAAGGCATTGTGATGTCACAATGTGGGAAATGGCATTGTGATGTCACAATGGGTGAAAGGGCATTGTGATGTCACAATGGGGAAAGGGCATTGTGATGTCACAATGGGGGAAAGGTCATTGTGATGTCACAATGGGGTAAACTGCATTGTCATGTCACAATGGGGGAAATGGCATTGTGATTTCACAATGGGGGAAATGGCATTGTGATGTCACAATGGGAAAAGGGCATTGTGATGTCACAATGGAGGAAATGGCATTGTGATGTCACAATAGGGAAAACGGCATTGTGATGTCACAATGGGGGAAAGGGCATTGTGATGTCACAATGGGGTAAACTGCATTGTGATGTCACAATGGGGGAAAGGGCATTGTGATGTCACAATGGGGAAAACGGCATTGTAATGTCACAATGGGGGAAATGGAATTGTGATGTCACAATGGGGAAAACAGCATTGTGATGTCACAATCGGGAAACAGCATTGTGATGTCACAATGGGGGAAACGGCATTGTGATGTCACAATGGGGGAAACGGCATTGTGATGTCACAATGGGGGAAATGGCATTGTGATGTCACAATGGGGGAAAGGGCATTGTGATGTCACAATGGGGGAAAGCGCATTGTGATGTCACAAATTTTGAAAACTGCATTGTGATGTCACAATGGGGGAAAGGGCATTGTGATGTCACAATGCGGAAAACGGCATTGTGATGTCACAATGGGGGAAAGGGCATTGTGATGTCACAATGGGGAAAACTGCATTGTGATGTCACAATGGGGGAAATGGCATTGTGATGTCACAATGGGGTAAACTGCATTGTGATGTCACAATGGGGGAAACGGCATTGTGGTGTCACAATGGGGGAAATGGCATTGTGATGTCACAATGGGGGAAAGGGCATTGTGATGTCACAAAAGGGAAAACGGCATTGTGATGTCACAATCGGGGGAATGGCATTGTGATGTCACAATGGGGGAAAGGGCATTGTGATGTCGCAATGGGGAAAACGGCATTGTGATGTCACAATGGGGGAAAGGGCATTGTGATGTCACAATGGGGAAAACTGCATTGTGATGTCACAATGGGGGAAAGGGCATTGTGATGTCACAATGCAGAAAACGGCATTGTGATGTCACAATGGTGGAAATGGGATTGTGATGTCACAATGGGGGAAACGGCATTGTGATGTCCCAATGGGGAAAACGGCATTGTGATGTCACAATGGTGGAAAGGGCATTGTGATGTCACAATGGGGTAAACTGCATTGTGATGTCACAATGGGGGAAAAGGCATTGTGATGTCAGAATGTGGGAAATGGCATTGTGATGTCACAATGGGTGACAGGGCATTGTGATGTCACAATAGGGAAAGGGCATTGTGATGTCACAATGGAGGAAATGGCATTGTGATGTCACAATAGGGAAAACGGCATTGTGATGTCACAATGGGGGAAAGGGCATTGTGAGGTCACAATGTGGTAAACTGCATTGTGATGTCACAATGGAGGAAATGGCATAGTGATGTCACAATGGGGGAAATGGCATTGTGATGTCACAATGGGGAAAGGGCATTGTGATGTCACAATGGGAAATGGCATTGTGATGTCACAATAGGGAAACGGCATTGTGATGTCACAATGGGGGAAACGGCATTGTGATGTCACAATGGGGTAAACGACATTCTGATGTCACAATGGGGGAAACGGCATTGTGATGTCACAATGGGGGAAATGGGATTGTGATGTCACAATGGGGGAAAGGGCATTGTGATGTCACAATGGGGGAAATGGGATTGTGATGTCACAATGGGGGAAAGGGCATTGTGATGTCACAATGGGGAAAACAGCATTGTGATGTCACAATGGGGGAAAGGGCATTGTGATGTCACAATGGGGAAAACTGCATTGTGATGTCACAATGGGGGAAAGGGCATTGTAATGTCACAATGCAGAAAACGGCATTGTGATGTCACAATGGTGGAAATGGGATTGTGATGTCACAATGGGGGAAACGGCATTGTGATGTCACAATGGGGTAAACTGCATTGTGATGTCACAATGGGGGAAACGGCATTGTGATATCACAATGGGGAAAGGGCATTGTGATGTCACAATGGAGGAAATGGCATTGTGATGTCACAATAGGGAAAACGGCATTGTGATGTCACAATGGGGGAAAGGGCATTGTGATGTCACAATGGGGTAAACTGCATTGTGATGTCACAATGGGGGAAACGGCATTGTGATGTCACAATGGGGGAAACGGCATTGTGATGTCACAATGGGGGAAATGGCATTGTGATGTCACAATGGGGGAAAGGGCATTGTGATGTCACAATGGGGAAAACGGCATTGTAATGTCACAATGGGGGAAATGGAATTGTGATGCCACAATGGGAAAAACAGCATTGTGATGTCACAATGGGGGAAACGGCATTGTGATGTCACAATGGGGGAAAGGGCATTGTGATGTCACAATGGGGGAAAGGGCATTGTGATGTCACAATGGGGGAAAGTGCATTGTGATGTCACAATGGGGGAAAGCGCATTGTGATGTCACAATGGGCAAAACTGCATTGTGATGTCACAATGGGGGAAAGGGAATTGTGATGTCACAATGCGGAAAACGGCATTGTGATGTCACAATGGGGGAAAGGGCATTGTGATGTCACAATGGGGAAAACTGCATTGTGATGTCACAATGGGGGAAAATGCATTGTGATGTCACAATGTGGGAAAGGGCATTGTGATGTCACAATGGGGGAAAGGGCATTGTGATGTCACAATGCGGAAAACGGCATGGTGATGTCACAATGGGGGAAAGGGCATTGTGATGTCACAATGCGGAAAACGCATTGTGATGTCACAATGGGGAAAACTGCATTGTGATGTCACAATGGGGGAAAAGGCATTGTGATGTCACAATGTGGGAAATGGCATTGTGATGTCACAATGGGTGAAAGGGCATTGTGATGTCACAATGGGGAAAGGGCATTGTGATGTCACAATGGAGGAAATGGCATTGTGATGTCACTATAGGGAAAACGGCATTGTGATGTCACAATGGGGGAAAGGGCATTGTGATGTCACAATGTGGTAAACTGCATTGTGATGTCACAATGGGGGAAATGGCATTGTGATGTCACAATGGGGGAAATGGCATTTTGATGTCACAATGGGGGAAATGGCATTGTGATGTCACAATGGGGGAAATGGCATTGTGATGTCACAATGGGGAAAACGGCATTGTAATGTCACAATGGGGGAAACGGCATTGTGATGTCACAATGGGGGAAAGGGCATTGTGATGTCACAATGGGGAAAACGGCATTGTGATGTCACAATGGGGGAAAGGGCATTGCGATGTCACAATGGGGAAAACTGCATTGTGATGTCACAATGGGGGAAACGGCATTGTGATGTCACAATTGGGGAAATGGCATTGTGATGTCACAATTGGGGGAAAGGGCATTGTGATGTCACAATGGGGAAAACGGCATTGTAATGTCACAATGGGGGAAATGGAATTGCGATGTCACAATGGGAAAAACAGCATTGTGATGTCACAATGGGGGAAACGGCATTGTGATATCACAATGGGGAAAGGGCATTGTGATGTCACAATGGAGGAAATGGCATTGTGATGTCACAATAGGGAAAACGGCATTGTGATGTCACAATGGGGGAAAGGGCATTGTGATGTCACAATGGGGTAAACTGCATTGCGATGTCACAATGGGGGAAACGGCATTGTGATGTCACAATGGGGGAAATGGCATTGTGATGTCACAATGGGGAAAACAGCATTGTGATGTCACAATGGGGGAAACGGCATTGTGATGTCACAATGGGGGAAACAGCATTGTGATGTCACAATGGGGGAAAGGGCATTGTAATGTCACAATGCAGAAAACGGCATTGTGATGTCACAATGTGGGAAATGGCATTGTGATGTCACAATGGGGGAAATGGTATTGTTTTGTCACAATGCGGGAAATGGCATTGTGATATCACAATGGGGAAAACGGCATTGTGATGTCACATTGGGAGAAAGGGCATTGTGATGTCACAATGCGGAAAACGGCATTGTGATGTCACAATGGGGGAAAGGGCATTGTGATGTCACAATGGGGAAAACTGCATTGTGATGTCACAATGGGGGAAAGGGCATTGTGATGTCACAATGGGGGAAAGGGCATTGTGATGTCACAATGGGGAAAACTGCATTGTGATGTCACAATGGGGGAAAGTGCATTGTGATGTCACAATGGGGGAAAGGGCATTGTGATGTCACAATGCAGAAAACGGCATTGTGATGTCACAATGTGGGAAATGGCATTGTGATGTCACAATGGGGGAAATGGTATTGTTTTGTCACAATGCGGGAAATGGCATTGTGATGTCACAATGGGGGAAATGTAATTGTGATGTTACAATGGGTAAAACAGCATTGTGATGTCACAATGGGGGAAAGGGCATTGTGATGTCACAATGAGGAAAACGGCATTGTGATGTCACAATGGGGGAAAGTGCATTGTGATGTCACAATGGGGGAAAGCGCATTGTGATGTCACAATGGGGAAAACTGAATTGTGATGTCACAATGGGGGAAAGGGCATTGTGATGTCACAATGCGGAAAACGGCATTGTGATGTCACAATTGGGGAAAGTGCATTGTGATGTCAGAATGGGGGAAAGGGCATTGTGATGTCATAATGGGGAAAACGGCATTGTGATGTCACAATGGGGGAAATGGCATTGTGATGTCACAATGCGGAAAACGACATTGTGATGTCACAATGGGGGAAATTGCATTGTGATGTCACAATAGGGAAAACGGCATTGTGATGTCACATTGGGGGAAATGGCATTGTGATGTCACAATGGGGGAAAGGGCATTGTGATGTCACAATGGGGAAAACGGCATTGTGATGTCACAATGGGGGAAAGGGCATTGTGATGTCACAATGGGGGAAAGGGCATTGTGATGTCACAATGGGGAAAACGGCATTGCGATGTAAGAATGGGGGAAAGTGCATTGTGATGTCACAATGGGGGAAAGGGCATTGTGATGTCACAATGCAGAAAACGGCATTGTGATGTCACAATGTGGGAAATGGCATTGTGATGTCACAATGGGGGAAATGGTATTGTGATGTCACAATAGGGAAAAAGGCATTGTGATGTCACAATGGGGAAAACTGAATTGTGATGTCACAATGGGGGAAAGGGCATTGTGATGTCACAATGCGGAAAACGGCATTGTGATGTCACAATGGGGGAAAGCGCATTGTGATGTCAGAATGGGGGAAAGGGCATTGTGATGTCACAATGCGGAAAACGGCATTGTGATGTCAGAATGGGGGAAAGGGCATTGTGATGTCAGAATGGGGGAAAGGGCATTGTGATGTCACAATGCGGAAAACGGCATTGTGATGTCACAATGGGGGAAAGGGCATTGTGATGTCACAATGCGGAAAACGGCATTGCGATGTAACAATGGGGGAAAGTGCATTGTGATGTCACAATGGGGGAAAGGGCATTGTGATGTCACAATGCAGAAAACGGCATTGTGATGTCACAATGTGGGAAATGGCATTGTGATGTCACAATGGGGGAAATGGTATTGTGATGTCACAATGGGGGAAAGGGCATTGTGATGTCACAATGGGGAAAACGGCATTGTGATGTCACAATGGGGGAAAGGGCATTGTGATGTCACAATGGGGGAAAGGGCATTGTGATGTCACAATGGGGAAAACGGCATTGCAATGTCACAATGGGGGAAAGGGCATTGTGATGTCACAATGGGGGAAAGGGCATTGTGATATCACAATGGGGGAAAGGGCATTGTAATGTCACAATGCAGAAAACGGCATTGTGATGTCACAATGTGGGAAATGGCATTGTGATGTCACAATGGGGGAAATGGTATTGTTTTGTCACAATGCGGGAAATGGCATTGTGATATCACAATGGGGAAAACGGCATTGTGATGTCACATTGGGAGAAAGGGCATTGTGATGTCACAATGCGGAAAACGGCATTGTGATGTCACAATGGGGGAAAGGGCATTGTGATGTCACAATGGGGAAAACTGCATTGTGATGCCACAATGGGGGAAAGGGCATTGTGATGTCACAATGGGGGAAAGGGCATTGTGATGTCACAATGGGGAAAACTGCATTGTGATGTCACAATGGGGGAAAGGGCATTGTGATGTCACAATGCGGAAAACGGCATTGTGATGTCACAATGGGGGAAAGTGCATTGTGATGTCACAATGGGGGAAAGGGCATTGTGATGTCACAATGCAGAAAACGGCATTGTGATGTCACAATGTGGGAAATGGCATTGTGATGTCACAATGGGGGAAATGGTATTGTTTTGTCACAATGCGGGAAATGGCATTGTGATGTCACAATGGGGGAAATGTAATTGTGATGTTACAATGGGTAAAACAGCATTGTGATGTCACAATGGGGGAAAGGGCATTGTGATGTCACAATGAGGAAAACGGCATTGTGATGTCACAATGGGGGAAAGTGCATTGTGATGTCACAATGGGGGAAAGCGCATTGTGATGTCACAATGGGGAAAACTGAATTGCGATGTCACAATGGGGGAAAGGGCATTGTGATGTCACAATGCGGAAAACGGCATTGTGATGTCACAATGGGGGAAAGTGCATTGTGATGTCAGAATGGGGGAAAGGGCATTGTGATGTCACAATGCGGAAAACGGCATTGTGATGTCAGAATGGGGGAAAGGGCATTGTGATGTCAGAATGGGGGAAAGGGCATTGTGATGTCACAATGCGGAAAACGGCATTGTGATGTCACAATGGGGGAAAGGGCATTGTGATGTCACAATGCGGAAAACAGCATTGCGATGTAACAATGGGGGAAAGTGCATTGTGATGTCACAATGGGGGAAAGGGCATTGTGATGTCACAATGCAGAAAACGGCATTGTGATGTCACAATGTGGGAAATGGCATTGTGATGTCACAATGGGGGAAATGGTATTGTGATGTCACAATAGGGAAAACGGCATTGTGATGTCACATTGGGGGAAATGGCATTGTGATGTCACAATGGGGGAAAGGGCATTGTGATGTCACAATGGGGGAAACGGCATTGTGATGTCACAATGGGGGAAAGGGCATTGTGATGTCACAATGGGGGAAAGGGCATTGTGGTGTCACAATGGGGAAAACGGCATTGTGATGTCACAATGTGGGAAATGGCATTGTAATGTCACAATGGGGGAAAGGGCATTGTGATGTCACAATGCGGAAAACGGCATTGTGATGTCACAATGGGGAAAACTGCATTGTGATGTCACAATGGGGGAAAAGGCATTGTGATGTCACAATGTGGGAAATGGCATTGTGATGTCACAATGGGTGAAAGGGCATTGTGATGTCACAATGGGGAAAGGGCATTGTGATGTCACAATGGAGGAAATGGCATTGTGATGTCACTATAGGGAAAACGGCATTGTGATGTCACAATGGGGGAAAGGGCATTGTGATGTCACAATGTGGTAAACTGCATTGTGATGTCACAATGGGGGAAATGGCATTGTGATGTCACAATGGGGGAAATGGCATTTTGATGTCACAATGGGGGAAATGGCATTGTGATGTCACAATGGGGGAAATGGCATTGTGATGTCACAATGGGGAAAACGGCATTGTAATGTCACAATGGGGGAAACGGCATTGTGATGTCACAATGGGGGAAAGGGCATTGTGATGTCACAATGGGGAAAACGGCATTGTGATGTCACAATGGGGGAAAGGGCATTGCGATGTCACAATGGGGAAAACTGCATTGTGATGTCACAATGGGGGAAACGGCATTGTGATGTCACAATTGGGGAAATGGCATTGTGATGTCACAATGGGGGAAAGGGCATTGTGATGTCACAATGGGGAAAACGGCATTGTAATGTCACAATGGGGGAAATGGAATTGCGATGTCACAATGGGAAAAACAGCATTGTGATGTCACAATGGGGGAAACGGCATTGTGATATCACAATGGGGAAAGGGCATTGTGATGTCACAATGGAGGAAATGGCATTGTGATGTCACAATAGGGAAAACGGCATTGTGATGTCACAATGGGGGAAAGGGCATTGTGATGTCACAATGGGGTAAACTGCATTGCGATGTCACAATGGGGGAAACGGCATTGTGATGTCACAATGGGGGAAATGGCATTGTGATGTCACAATGGGGAAAACAGCATTGTGATGTCACAATGGGGGAAACGGCATTGTGATGTCACAATGGGGGAAACAGCATTGTGATGTCACAATGGGGGAAAGGGCATTGTAATGTCACAATGCAGAAAACGGCATTGTGATGTCACAATGTGGGAAATGGCATTGTGATGTCACAATGGGGGAAATGGTATTGTTTTGTCACAATGCGGGAAATGGCATTGTGATATCACAATGGGGAAAACGGCATTGTGATGTCACATTGGGGGAAAGGGCATTGTGATGTCACAATGGGGAAAACTGCATTGTGATGTCACAATGGGGGAAAGGGCATTGTGATGTCACAATGGGGGAAAGGGCATTGTGATGTCACAATGGGGAAAACTGCATTGTGATGTCACAATGGGGGAAAGTGCATTGTGATGTCACAATGGGGGAAAGGGCATTGTGATGTCACAATGCAGAAAACGGCATTGTGATGTCACAATGTGGGAAATGGCATTGTGATGTCACAATGGGGGAAATGGTATTGTTTTGTCACAATGCGGGAAATGGCATTGTGATGTCACAATGGGGGAAATGTAATTGTGATGTTACAATGGGTAAAACAGCATTGTGATGTCACAATGGGGGAAAGGGCATTGTGATGTCACAATGAGGAAAACGGCATTGTGATGTCACAATGGGGGAAAGTGCATTGTGATGTCACAATGGGGGAAAGCGCATTGTGATGTCACAATGGGGAAAACTGAATTGTGATGTCACAATGGGGGAAAGGGCATTGTGATGTCACAATGCGGAAAACGGCATTGTGATGTCACAATTGGGGAAAGTGCATTGTGATGTCAGAATGGGGGAAAGGGCATTGTGATGTCATAATGGGGAAAACGGCATTGTGATGTCACAATGGGGGAAATGGCATTGTGATGTCACAATGCGGAAAACGACATTGTGATGTCACAATGGGGGAAATTGCATTGTGATGTCACAATAGGGAAAACGGCATTGTGATGTCACATTGGGGGAAATGGCATTGTGATGTCACAATGGGGGAAAGGGCATTGTGATGTCACAATGGGGAAAACGGCATTGTGATGTCACAATGGGGGAAAGGGCATTGTGATGTCACAATGGGGGAAAGGGCATTGTGATGTCACAATGGGGAAAACGGCATTGCGATGTAAGAATGGGGGAAAGTGCATTGTGATGTCACAATGGGGGAAAGGGCATTGTGATGTCACAATGCAGAAAACGGCATTGTGATGTCACAATGTGGGAAATGGCATTGTGATGTCACAATGGGGGAAATGGTATTGTGATGTCACAATAGGGAAAAAGGCATTGTGATGTCACAATGGGGAAAACTGAATTGTGATGTCACAATGGGGGAAAGGGCATTGTGATGTCACAATGCGGAAAACGGCATTGTGATGTCACAATGGGGGAAAGCGCATTGTGATGTCAGAATGGGGGAAAGGGCATTGTGATGTCACAATGCGGAAAACGGCATTGTGATGTCAGAATGGGGGAAAGGGCATTGTGATGTCAGAATGGGGGAAAGGGCATTGTGATGTCACAATGCGGAAAACGGCATTGTGATGTCACAATGGGGGAAAGGGCATTGTGATGTCACAATGCGGAAAACGGCATTGCGATGTAACAATGGGGGAAAGTGCATTGTGATGTCACAATGGGGGAAAGGGCATTGTGATGTCACAATGCAGAAAACGGCATTGTGATGTCACAATGTGGGAAATGGCATTGTGATGTCACAATGGGGGAAATGGTATTGTGATGTCACAATGGGGGAAAGGGCATTGTGATGTCACAATGGGGAAAACGGCATTGTGATGTCACAATGGGGGAAAGGGCATTGTGATGTCACAATGGGGGAAAGGGCATTGTGATGTCACAATGGGGAAAACGGCATTGCAATGTCACAATGGGGGAAAGGGCATTGTGATGTCACAATGGGGGAAAGGGCATTGTGATATCACAATGGGGGAAAGGGCATTGTAATGTCACAATGCAGAAAACGGCGTTGTGATGTCACAATGTGGGAAATGGCATTGTGATGTCACAATGGGGGAAATGGTATTGTTTTGTCACAATGCGGGAAATGGCATTGTGATATCACAATGGGGAAAACGGCATTGTGATGTCACATTGGGAGAAAGGGCATTGTGATGTCACAATGCGGAAAACGGCATTGTGATGTCACAATGGGGGAAAGGGCATTGTGATGTCACAATGGGGAAAACTGCATTGTGATGCCACAATGGGGGAAAGGGCATTGTGATGTCACAATGGGGGAAAGGGCATTGTGATGTCACAATGGGGAAAACTGCATTGTGATGTCACAATGGGGGAAAGGGCATTGTGATGTCACAATGCGGAAAACGGCATTGTGATGTCACAATGGGGGAAAGTGCATTGTGATGTCACAATGGGGGAAAGGGCATTGTGATGTCACAATGCAGAAAACGGCATTGTGATGTCACAATGTGGGAAATGGCATTGTGATGTCACAATGGGGGAAATGGTATTGTTTTGTCACAATGCGGGAAATGGCATTGTGATGTCACAATGGGGGAAATGTAATTGTGATGTTACAATGGGTAAAACAGCATTGTGATGTCACAATGGGGGAAAGGGCATTGTGATGTCACAATGAGGAAAACGGCATTGTGATGTCACAATGGGGGAAAGTGCATTGTGATGTCACAATGGGGGAAAGCGCATTGTGATGTCACAATGGGGAAAACTGAATTGCGATGTCACAATGGGGGAAAGGGCATTGTGATGTCACAATGCGGAAAACGGCATTGTGATGTCACAATGGGGGAAAGTGCATTGTGATGTCAGAATGGGGGAAAGGGCATTGTGATGTCACAATGCGGAAAACGGCATTGTGATGTCAGAATGGGGGAAAGGGCATTGTGATGTCAGAATGGGGGAAAGGGCATTGTGATGTCACAATGCGGAAAACGGCATTGTGATGTCACAATGGGGGAAAGGGCATTGTGATGTCACAATGCGGAAAACGGCATTGCGATGTAACAATGGGGGAAAGTGCATTGTGATGTCACAATGGGGGAAAGGGCATTGTGATGTCACAATGCAGAAAACGGCATTGTGATGTCACAATGTGGGAAATGGCATTGTGATGTCACAATGGGGGAAATGGTATTGTGATGTCACAATAGGGAAAACGGCATTGTGATGTCACATTGGGGGAAATGGCATTGTGATGTCACAATGGGGGAAAGGGCATTGTGATGTCACAATGGGGAAAACGGCATTGTGATGTCACAATGGGGGAAAGGGCATTGTGATGTCACAATGGGGGAAAGGGCATTGTGGTGTCACAATGGGGAAAACGGCATTGTGATGTCACAATGTGGGAAATGGCATTGTAATGTCACAATTGGGGAAAGGGCATTGTGATGTCACAATGCGGAAAACGGCATTGTGATGTCACAATGGGGAAAACTGCATTGTGATGTCACAATGGGGGAAAAGGCATTGTGATGTCACAATGTGGGAAATGGCATTGTGATGTCACAATGGGTGAAAGGGCATTGTGATGTCACAATGGGGAAAGGGCATTGTGATGTCACAATGGAGGAAATGGCATTGTGATGTCACTATAGGGAAAACGGCATTGTGATGTCACAATGGGGGAAAGGGCATTGTGATGTCACAATGTGGTAAACTGCATTGTGATGTCACAATGGGGGAAATGGCATTGTGATGTCACAATGGGGGAAATGGCATTGTGATGTCACAATGGGGAAAGGGCATTGTGATGTCACAATGGAGGAAATGGCATTGTGATGTCACAATAGGGAAAACGGCATTGTGATGTCACAATGGGGGAAAGGGCATTGTGATGTCACAATGTGGTAAACTGCATTGTGATGTCACAATGGGGGAAATGGCATTGTGATGTCACAATGGGGGAAATGGCATTGTGATGTCACAATGGGGAAAACGGCATTGTAATGTCACAATGGGGGAAAGGGCATTGCGATGTCACAATGGGGAAAACTGCATTGTGATGTCACAATGGGGGAAAGGGCATTGTGATGTCACAATGGGGAAAACGGCATTGTAATGTCACAATGGGGGAAATGGAATTGTGATGTCACAATGGGAAAAACAGCATTGTGATGTCACAATGGGGGAAACGGCATTGTGATATCACAATGGGGAAAGGGCATTGTGATGTCACAATGGAGGAAATGGAATTGTGATGTCACAATGGGAAAAACTGCACTGTGATGTCACAATGGGGGAAAAGGCATTGTGATGTCACAATAGGGAAAACGGCATTGTGATGTCACAATGGGGGAAAGGGCATTGTGATGTCACAATGTGGTTAAATGCATTGTGATGTCACAATGGGCGAAAGGGCATTGTGATGTCACAATGTGGGAAATGGCATTGTGATGTCACAATAGGGAAAACGGCATTGTGATGTCACAATGGGGGAAAGGGCATTGTGATGTCACAATGTGGTTAACTGCATTGTGATGTCACAATGGGGGAAACGGCATTGTGATATCACAATGGGGAAAGGGCATTGTGATGTCACAATGGAGGAAATGGAATTGTGATGTCACAATGGGAAAAACTGCACTGTGATGTCACAATGGGGGAAAAGGCATTGTGATGTCACAATAGGGAAAACGGCATTGTGATGTCACAATGGGGGAAAGGGCATTGTGATGTCACAATGTGGTTAAATGCATTGTGATGTCACAATAGGGGAAAGGGCATTGTGATGTCACAATGTGGGAAATGGCATTGTGATGTCACAATAGGGAAAACGGCATTGTGATGTCACAATGGGGGAAAGGGCAGTGTGATGTCACAATGTGGTTAACTGCATTGTGATGTCACAATGGGGGAAATGGCATTGTGATGTCACAATGGGGAAAACGGCATTGTGATGTCATAATGGGGGAAAGGGCAATGGGAAAAACAGCATTGTGATGTCACAATGGGGGAAACGGCATTGTGATATCACAATGGGGAAAGGGCATTGTGATGTCACAATGGAGGAAATGGCATTGTGATGTCACAATAGGGAAAACGGCATTGTGATGTCACAATGGGGGAAAGGGCATTGTGATGTCACAATGGGGTAAACTGCATTGTGATGTCACAATGGGGGAAACGGCATTGTGATGTCACAATGGGGGAAATGGCATTGTGATGTCACAATGGGGGAAAGGGCATTGTGATGTCACAATGGGGAAAACTGCATTGTAATGTCACAATGGGGGAAATGGAATTGTGATGTCACAATGGGAAAAACAGCATTGTGATGTCACAATGGGGGAAACGGCATTGTGATGTCACAATGGGGGAAATGGCATTGTGATGTCACAATGGGGAAAACAGCATTGTGATGTCACAATGGGGGAAACGGCATTGTGATGTCACAATGGGGGAAACAGCATTGTGATGCCACAATGGGGGAAACGGCATTGTGATGTCACAATGGGGGAAATGGCATTGTGATGTCACAATGGGGGAAAGGGCATTGTGATGTCACAATGGGGGAAAGCGCATTGTGATGTCACAATGGGGAAAACTGCATTGTGATGTCACAATGGGGGAAAGGGCATTGTGATGTCACAATGCGGAAAACGGCATTGTGATGTCACAATGGGGTAAAGGGCATTGTGATGTCACAATGGGGAAAACTGCATTGTGATGTCACAATGGGGGAAAATGCATTGTGATGTCACAATGTGGGAAATGGCATTGTGATGTCACAATGGGGGAAAGGGCATTGTGATGTCACAATGCGGAAAACGGCATTGTGATGTCACAATGGGGAAAACTGCATTGTGATGTCACAATGGGGGAAAAGGCATTGTGATGTCACAATGTGGGAAATGGCATTGTGATGTCACAATGGGTGAAAAGGCATTGTGATGTCACAATGGGGAAAGGGCATTGTGATGTCACAATGGAGGAAATGGCATTGTGATGTCACTATAGGGAAAACGGCATTGTGATGTCACAATGGGGGAAAGGGCATTGTGATGTCACAATGTGGTAAACTGCATTGTGATGTCACAATGGGGGAAATGGCATTGTGATGTCGCAATGGGGGAAATGGCATTGTGATGTCACAATGGGGAAAGGGCATTGTGATGTCACAATGGAGGAAATGGCATTGTGATGTCACAATAGGGAAAACGGCATTGTGATGTCACAATGGGGGAAAAGGCATTGTGATGTCACAATGTGGTAAACTGCATTGTGATGTCACAATGGGGGAAATGGCATTGTGATGTCACAATGGGGGAAATGGCATTGTGATGTCACAATGGGGAAAACGGCATTGTAATGTCACAATGGGGGAAAGGGCATTGCGATGTCACAATGGGGAAAACTGCATTGTGATGTCACAATGGGGGAAACGGCATTGTGATATCACAATGGGGAAAGGGCATTGTGATGTCACAATGGGGGAAAAGGCATTGTGATGTCACAATAGGGAAAACAGCATTGTGATGTCACAATGGGGGAAAGGACATTGTGATGTCACAATGTGGGAAATGGCATTGTGATGTCACAATAGGGAAAACGGCATTGTGATGTCGCAATGGGGGAAAGGGCATTGTGATGTCACAATGTGGTTAACTGCATTGTGATGTCACAATGGGGGAAATGGCATTGTGATGTCACAATGGGGGAAATGGCATTGTGATGTCACAATGGGGGAAATGGCATTGTGATGTCACAATGGGGGAAATGGCATTGTGATGTCACAATGGGGGAAATGGCATTGTGATGTCACAATGGGGGAAATGGCATTGTGATGTCACAATGGGGAAAGGGCATTGTGATGTCACAATGTAGGAAATTGCTATGTGATGTCACAATAGGGAAACGGCATTGTGATGTCACAATGGGGGAAAGGGCATTGTGATGTCACAATGGGGTAAACTGCATTGTGATGTCACAATGGTGGAAACGGCATTGTGATGTCACAATGGGGGAAATGGCATTGTGATGTCACAATGGGGTAAACGGCATTGTGATGTCCCAATGGGGAAAACGGCATTGTGATGTCACAATGGGGGAAAGGGCATTGTGATGTCACAATGGGGAAAACTGCATTGTGATGTCACAATGGTGGAAAGGGCATTGTGATGTCACAATGGGGAAAACTGCATTGTGACGACACAATGGGGGAAAAGGCATTGTGATGTCACAATGTGAGAAATGGCATTGTGATGTCACAATGGGGAATGGGCATTGTGATGTCACAATGGGGAATGGGCATTGTAATGTCACAATGGAGGAAATGGCATTGTGATGTCACAATGGGGGAAAGGGCATTGTGATGTCACAATGGGGGAAATGGCATTGTGATGTCACAATGGGGAAAGGGCATTGTGATGTCACAATGGAGGAAATGGCATTGTGATGTCACAATAGGGAAAACGGCATTGTGATGTCACAATGGGGGGAATGGCATTGTGATGTCACAATGGGGGAAAGGGCATTGTGATGTCACAATGGGGAAAACGGCATTGTGATGTCACAATGGGGGAAAGGGCATTGTGATGTCACAATGGGGAAAACTGCATTGTGATGTCACAATGGGGGAAAGGGCATTGTGATGTCACAATGCAGAAAACGGCATTGTGATGTCACAATGGTGGAAATGGGATTGTGATGTCACAATGGGGGAAACGGCATTGTGATGTCCCAATGGGGAAAACGGCATTGTGATGTCACAATGGTGGAAAGGGTATTGTGATGTCACAATGGGGTAAACTGCATTGTGATGTCACAATGGGGGAAAAGGCATTGTGATGTCACAATGTGGGAAATAGCATTGTGATGTCACAATGGGTGAAAGGGCATTGTGATGTCACAATGCGGAAAACGGCATTGTGATGTCAGAATGGGGGAAAGGGCATTGTGATGTCAGAATGGGGGAAAGGGCATTGTGATGTCACAATGGGGAAAGGGCATTGTGATGTCACAATGGAGGAAATGGCATTGTGATATCACAATGGGGAAAACGGCATTGTGATGTCACATTGGGAGAAAGGGCATTGTGATGTCACAATGCGGAAAACGGCATTGTGATGTCACAATGGGGGAATGGGCATTGTGATGTCACAATGGGGAAAACTGCATTGTGATGTCACAATGGGGGAAAGGGCATTGTGATGTCACAATGGGGGAAAGGGCATTGTGATGTCACAATGCGGAAAACGGCATTGTGATGTCAGAATGGGGGAAAGGGCATTGTGATGTCAGAATGGGGGAAAGGGCATTGTGATGTCACAATGGGGGAAAGGGCATTGTGATGTCACAATGGGGAAAACTGCATTGTGATGTCACAATGGGGGAAAGGGCATTGTGATGTCACAATGCGGAAAACGGCATTGTGATGTCACAATGGGGGAAAGTGCATTGTGATTTCACAATGGGGGAAAGGGCATTGTGATGTCACAATGCAGAAAACGGCATTGTGATGTCACAATGTGGGAAATGGCATTGTGATGTCACAATGGGGGAAATGGTATTGTTTTGTCACAATGCGGGAAATGGCATTGTGATGTCACAATGGGGGAAATGTAATTGTGATGTTACAATGGGTAAAACAGCATTGTGATGTCACAATGGGGGAAAGGGCATTGTGATGTCACAATGAGGAAAACGGCATTGTGATGTCACAATGGGGGAAAGTGCATTGTGATGTCACAATGGGGGAAAGCGCATTGTGATGTCACAATGGGGAAAACTGAATTGTGATGTCACAATGGGGGAAAGGGCATTGTGATGTCACAATGCGGAAAACGGCATTGTGATGTCACAATTGGGGAAAGTGCATTGTGATGTCAGAATGGGGGAAAGGGCATTGTGATGTCATAATGGGGAAAACGGCATTGTGATGTCACAATGGGGGAAATGGCATTGTGATGTCACAATGCGGAAAACGACATTGTGATGTCACAATGGGGGAAATTGCATTGTGATGTCACAATAGGGAAAACGGCATTGTGATGTCACATTGGGGGAAATGGCATTGTGATGTCACAATGGGGGAAAGGGCATTGTGATGTCACAATGGGGAAAACGGCATTGTGATGTCACAATGGGGGAAAGGGCATTGTGATGTCACAATGGGGGAAAGGGCATTGTGATGTCACAATGGGGAAAACGGCATTGCGATGTAACAATGGGGAAAGTGCATTGTGATGTCACAATGGGGGAAAGGGCATTGTGATGTCACAATGCAGAAAACGGCATTGTGATGTCACAATGTGGGAAATGGCATTGTGATGTCACAATGGGGGAAATGGTATTGTGATGTCACAATAGGGAAAAAGGCATTGTGATGTCACAATGGGGAAAACTGAATTGTGATGTCACAATGGGGGAAAGGGCATTGTGATGTCACAATGCGGAAAACGGCATTGTGATGTCACAATGGGGGAAAGTGCATTGTGATGTCAGAATGGGGGAAAGGGCATTGTGATGTCACAATGCGGAAAACGGCATTGTGATGTCACAATGGGGGAAAGGGCATTGTGATGTCAGAATGGGGGAAAGGGCATTGTGATGTCACAATGCGGAAAACGGCATTGTGATGTCACAATGGGGGAAAGGGCATTGTGATGTCACAATGCAGAAAACGGCATTGCGATGTAACAATGGGGGAAAGTGCATTGTGATGTCACAATGGGGGAAAGGGCATTGTGATGTCACAATGCAGAAAACGGCATTGTGATGTCACAATGTGGGAAATGGCATTGTGATGTCACAATGGGGGAAATGGTATTGTGATGTCACAATAGGGAAAACGGCATTGTGATGTCACATTGGGGGAAATGGCATTGTGATGTCACAATGGGGGAAAGGGCATTGTGATGTCACAATGGGGGAAAGGGCATTGTGATGTCACAATGCAGAAAACGGCATTGTGATGTCACAATGGGGGAAAGGGCATTGTGATGTCACAATGGGGAAAACGGCATTGCAATGTCACAATGGGGGAAAGGGCATTGTGATGTCACAATGGGGGAAAGGGCATTGTGATATCACAATGGGGGAAAGGGCATTGTAATGTCACAATGCAGAAAACGGCATTGTGATGTCACAATGTGGGAAATGGCATTGTGATGTCACAATGGGGGAAATGGTATTGTTTTGTCACAATGCGGGAAATGGCATTGTGATATCACAATGGGGAAAACGGCATTGTGATGTCACATTGGGAGAAAGGGCATTGTGATGTCACAATGCGGAAAACGGCATTGTGATGTCACAATGGGGGAAAGGGCATTGTGATGTCACAATGGGGAAAACTGCATTGTGATGTCACAATGGGGGAAAGGGCATTGTGATGTCACAATGGGGGAAAGGGCATTGTGATGTCACAATGGGGAAAACTGCATTGTGATGTCACAATGGGGGAAAGGGCATTGTGATGTCACAATGGGGGAAAGGGCATTGTGATGTCACAATGCAGAAAACGGCATTGTGATGTCACAATGTGGGAAATGGCATTGTGATGTCACAATGGGGGAAATGGTATTGTTTTGTCACAATGCGGGAAATGGCATTGTGATGTCACAATGGGGGAAATGTAATTGTGATGTTACAATGGGTAAAACAGCATTGTGATGTCACAATGGGGGAAAGGGCATTGTGATGTCACAATGAGGAAAACGGCATTGTGATGTCACAATGGGGGAAAGTGCATTGTGATGTCACAATGGGGGAAAGCGCATTGTGATGTCACAATGGGGAAAACTGAATTGCGATGTCACAATGGGGGAAAGGGCATTGTGATGTCACAATGCGGAAAACGGCATTGTGATGTCACAATGGGGGAAAGTGCATTGTGATGTCAGAATGGGGGAAAGGGCATTGTGATGTCACAATGCGGAAAACGGCATTGTGATGTCAGAATGGGGGAAAGGGCATTGTGATGTCAGAATGGGGGAAAGGGCATTGTGATGTCACAATGCGGAAAACGGCATTGTGATGTCACAATGGGGGAAAGGGCATTGTGATGTCACAATGCGGAAAACGGCATTGCGATGTAACAATGGGGGAAAGTGCATTGTGATGTCACAATGGGGGAAAGGGCATTGTGATGTCACAATGCAGAAAACGGCATTGTGATGTCACAATGTGGGAAATGGCATTGTGATGTCACAATGGGGGAAATGGTATTGTGATGTCACAATAGGGAAAACGGCATTGTGATGTCACATTGGGGGAAATGGCATTGTGATGTCACAATGGGGGAAAGGGCATTGTGATGTCACAATGGGGAAAACGGCATTGTGATGTCACAATGGGGGAAAGGGCATTGTGATGTCACAATGGGGGAAAGGGCATTGTGATGTCACAATGGGGAAAACGGCATTGTGATGTCACAATGTGGGAAATGGCATTGTAATGTCACAATGGGGGAAAGGGCATTGTGATGTCACAATGCGGAAAACGGCATTGTGATGTCACAATGGGGAAAACTGCATTGTGATGTCACAATGGGGGAAAAGGCATTGTGATGTCACAATGTGGGAAATGGCATTGTGATGTCACAATGGGTGAAAGGGCATTGTGATGTCACAATGGGGAAAGGGCATTGTGATGTCACAATGGAGGAAATGGCATTGTGATGTCACTATAGGGAAAACGGCATTGTGATGTCACAATGGGGGAAAGGGCATTGTGATGTCACAATGTGGTAAACTGCATTGTGATGTCACAATGGGGGAAATGGCATTGTGATGTCACAATGGGGGAAATGGCATTGTGATGTCACAATGGGGAAAGGGCATTGTGATGTCACAATGGAGGAAATGGCATTGTGATGTCACAATAGGGAAAACGGCATTGTGATGTCACAATGGGGGAAAGGGCATTGTGATGTCACAATGTGGTAAACTGCATTGTGATGTCACAATGGGGGAAATGGCATTGTGATGTCACAATGGGGGAAATGGCATTGTGATGTCACAATGGGGAAAACGGCATTGTAATGTCACAATGGGGGAAAGGGCATTGCGATGTCACAATGGGGAAAACTGCATTGTGATGTCACAATGGGGGAAAGGGCATTGTGATGTCACAATGGGGAAAACGGCATTGTAATGTCACAATGGGGGAAATGGAATTGTGATGTCACAATGGGAAAAACAGCATTGTGATGTCACAATGGGGGAAACGGCATTGTGATATCACAATGGGGAAAGGGCATTGTGATGTCACAATGGAGGAAATGGAATTGTGATGTCACAATGGGAAAAACTGCACTGTGATGTCACAATGGGGGAAAAGGCATTGTGATGTCACAATAGGGAAAACGGCATTGTGATGTCACAATGGGGGAAAGGGCATTGTGATGTCACAATGTGGTTAAATGCATTGTGATGTCACAATGGGCGAAAGGGCATTGTGATGTCACAATGTGGGAAATGGCATTGTGATGTCACAATAGGGAAAACGGCATTGTGATGTCACAATGGGGGAAAGGGCATTGTGATGTCACAATGTGGTTAACTGCATTGTGATGTCACAATGGGGGAAACGGCATTGTGATATCACAATGGGGAAAGGGCATTGTGATGTCACAATGGAGGAAATGGAATTGTGATGTCACAATGGGAAAAACTGCACTGTGATGTCACAATGGGGGAAAAGGCATTGTGATGTCACAATAGGGAAAACGGCATTGTGATGTCACAATGGGGGAAAGGGCATTGTGATGTCACAATGTGGTTAAATGCATTGTGATGTCACAATAGGGGAAAGGGCATTGTGATGTCACAATGTGGGAAATGGCATTGTGATGTCACAATAGGGAAAACGGCATTGTGATGTCACAATGGGGGAAAGGGCATTGTGATGTCACAATGTGGTTAACTGCATTGTGATGTCACAATGGGGGAAATGGCATTGTGATGTCACAATGGGGAAAACGGCATTGTGATGTCATAATGGGGGAAAGGGCAATGGGAAAAACAGCATTGTGATGTCACAATGGGGGAAACGGCATTGTGATATCACAATGGGGAAAGGGCATTGTGATGTCACAATGGAGGAAATGGCATTGTGATGTCACAATAGGGAAAACGGCATTGTGATGTCACAATGGGGGAAAGGGCATTGTGATGTCACAATGGGGTAAACTGCATTGTGATGTCACAATGGGGGAAACGGCATTGTGATGTCACAATGGGGGAAATGGCATTGTGATGTCACAATGGGGGAAAGGGCATTGTGATGTCACAATGGGGAAAACTGCATTGTAATGTCACAATGGGGGAAATGGAATTGTGATGTCACAATGGGAAAAACAGCATTGTGATGTCACAATGGGGGAAACGGCATTGTGATGTCACAATGGGGGAAATGGCATTGTGATGTCACAATGGGGAAAACAGCATTGTGATGTCACAATGGGGGAAACGGCATTGTGATGTCACAATGGGGGAAACAGCATTGTGATGTCACAATGGGGGAAACGGCATTGTGATGTCACAATGGGGGAAATGGCATTGTGATGTCACAATGGGGGAAAGGGCATTGTGATGTCACAATGGGGGAAAGCGCATTGTGATGTCACAATGGGGAAAACTGCATTGTGATGTCACAATGGGGGAAAGGGCATTGTGATGTCACAATGCGGAAAACGGCATTGTGATGTCACAATGGGGTAAAGGGCATTGTGATGTCACAATGGGGAAAACTGCATTGTGATGTCACAATGGGGGAAAATGCATTGTGATGTCACAATGTGGGAAATGGCATTGTGATGTCACAATGGGGGAAAGGGCATTGTGATGTCACAATGCGGAAAACGGCATTGTGATGTCACAATGGGGAAAACTGCATTGTGATGTCACAATGGGGGAAAAGGCATTGTGATGTCACAATGTGGGAAATGGCATTGTGATGTCACAATGGGTGAAAAGGCATTGTGATGTCACAATGGGGAAAGGGCATTGTGATGTCACAATGGAGGAAATGGCATTGTGATGTCACTATAGGGAAAACGGCATTGTGATGTCACAATGGGGGAAAGGGCATTGTGATGTCACAATGTGGTAAACTGCATTGTGATGTCACAATGGGGGAAATGGCATTGTGATGTCGCAATGGGGGAAATGGCATTGTGATGTCACAATGGGGAAAGGGCATTGTGATGTCACAATGGAGGAAATGGCATTGTGATGTCACAATAGGGAAAACGGCATTGTGATGTCACAATGGGGGAAAAGGCATTGTGATGTCACAATGTGGTAAACTGCATTGTGATGTCACAATGGGGGAAATGGCATTGTGATGTCACAATGGGGGAAATGGCATTGTGATGTCACAATGGGGAAAACGGCATTGTAATGTCACAATGGGGGAAAGGGCATTGCGATGTCACAATGGGGAAAACTGCATTGTGATGTCACAATGGGGGAAACGGCATTGTGATATCACAATGGGGAAAGGGCATTGTGATGTCACAATGGGGGAAAAGGCATTGTGATGTCACAATAGGGAAAACAGCATTGTGATGTCACAATGGGGGAAAGGACATTGTGATGTCACAATGTGGGAAATGGCATTGTGATGTCACAATAGGGAAAACGGCATTGTGATGTCGCAATGGGGGAAAGGGCATTGTGATGTCACAATGTGGTTAACTGCATTGTGATGTCACAATGGGGGAAATGGCATTGTGATGTCACAATGGGGGAAATGGCATTGTGATGTCACAATGTGGGAAATGGCATTGTGATGTCACAATGGGGGAAATGGCATTGTGATGTCACAATGGGGGAAATGGCATTGTGATGTCACAATGGGGGAAATGGCATTGTGATGTCACAATGGGGAAAGGGCATTGTGATGTCACAATGTAGGAAATTGCTATGTGATGTCACAATAGGGAAACGGCATTGTGATGTCACAATGGGGGAAAGGGCATTGTGATGTCACAATGGGGTAAACTGCATTGTGATGTCACAATGGTGGAAACGGCATTGTGATGTCACAATGGGGGAAATGGCATTGTGATGTCACAATGGGGTAAACGGCATTGTGATGTCCCAATGGGGAAAACGGCATTGTGATGTCACAATGGGGGAAAGGGCATTGTGATGTCACAATGGGGAAAACTGCATTGTGATGTCACAATGGTGGAAAGGGCATTGTGATGTCACAATGGGGAAAACTGCATTGTGACGACACAATGGGGGAAAAGGCATTGTGATGTCACAATGTGAGAAATGGCATTGTGATGTCACAATGGGGAATGGGCATTGTGATGTCACAATGGGGAATGGGCATTGTAATGTCACAATGGAGGAAATGGCATTGTGATGTCACAATGGGGGAAAGGGCATTGTGATGTCACAATGGGGGAAATGGCATTGTGATGTCACAATGGGGAAAGGGCATTGTGATGTCACAATGGAGGAAATGACATTGTGATGTCACAATAGGGAAAACGGCATTGTGATGTCACAATGGGGGGAATGGCATTGTGATGTCACAATGGGGGAAAGGGCATTGTGATGTCACAATGGGGAAAACGGCATTGTGATGTCACAATGGGGGAAAGGGCATTGTGATGTCACAATGGGGAAAACTGCATTGTGATGTCACAATGGGGGAAAGGGCATTGTGATGTCACAATGCAGAAAACGGCATTGTGATGTCACAATGGTGGAAATGGGATTGTGATGTCACAATGGGGGAAACGGCATTGTGATGTCCCAATGGGGAAAACGGCATTGTGATGTCACAATGGTGGAAAGGGTATTGTGATGTCACAATGGGGTAAACTGCATTGTGATGTCACAATGGGGGAAAAGGCATTGTGATGTCACAATGTGGGAAATAGCATTGTGATGTCACAATGGGTGAAAGGGCATTGTGATGTCACAATGCGGAAAACGGCATTGTGATGTCAGAATGGGGGAAAGGGCATTGTGATGTCAGAATGGGGGAAAGGGCATTGTGATGTCACAATGGGGAAAGGGCATTGTGATGTCACAATGGAGGAAATGGCATTGTGATATCACAATGGGGAAAACGGCATTGTGATGTCACATTGGGAGAAAGGGCATTGTGATGTCACAATGCGGAAAACGGCATTGTGATGTCACAATGGGGGAAAGGGCATTGTGATGTCACAATGGGGAAAACTGCATTGTGATGTCACAATGGGGGAAAGGGCATTGTGATGTCACAATGGGGGAAAGGGCATTGTGATGTCACAATGGGGAAAACTGCATTGTGATGTCACAATGGGGGAAAGGGCATTGTGATGTCACAATGCGGAAAACGGCATTGTGATGTCACAATGGGGGAAAGTGCATTGTGATTTCACAATGGGGGAAAGGGCATTGTGATGTCACAATGCAGAAAACGGCATTGTGATGTCACAATGTGGGAAATGGCATTGTGATGTCACAATGGGGGAAATGGTATTGTTTTGTCACAATGCGGGAAATGGCATTGTGATGTCACAATGGGGGAAATGTAATTGTGATGTTACAATGGGTAAAACAGCATTGTGATGTCACAATGGGGGAAAGGGCATTGTGATGTCACAATGAGGAAAACGGCATTGTGATGTCACAATGGGGGAAAGTGCATTGTGATGTCACAATGGGGGAAAGCGCATTGTGATGTCACAATGGGGAAAACTGAATTGTGATGTCACAATGGGGGAAAGGGCATTGTGATGTCACAATGCGGAAAACGGCATTGTGATGTCACAATTGGGGAAAGTGCATTGTGATGTCAGAATGGGGGAAAGGGCATTGTGATGTCATAATGGGGAAAACGGCATTGTGATGTCACAATGGGGGAAATGGCATTGTGATGTCACAATGCGGAAAACGACATTGTGATGTCACAATGGGGGAAATTGCATTGTGATGTCACAATAGGGAAAACGGCATTGTGATGTCACATTGGGGGAAATGGCATTGTGATGTCACAATGGGGGAAAGGGCATTGTGATGTCACAATGGGGAAAACGGCATTGTGATGTCACAATGGGGGAAAGGGCATTGTGATGTCACAATGGGGGAAAGGGCATTGTGATGTCACAATGGGGAAAACGGCATTGCGATGTAACAATGGGGAAAGTGCATTGTGATGTCACAATGGGGGAAAGGGCATTGTGATGTCACAATGCAGAAAACGGCATTGTGATGTCACAATGTGGGAAATGGCATTGTGATGTCACAATGGGGGAAATGGTATTGTGATGTCACAATAGGGAAAAAGGCATTGTGATGTCACAATGGGGAAAACTGAATTGTGATGTCACAATGGGGGAAAGGGCATTGTGATGTCACAATGCGGAAAACGGCATTGTGATGTCACAATGGGGGAAAGTGCATTGTGATGTCAGAATGGGGGAAAGGGCATTGTGATGTCACAATGCAGAAAACGGCATTGCGATGTAACAATGGGGGAAAGTGCATTGTGATGTCACAATGGGGGAAAGGGCATTGTGATGTCACAATGCAGAAAACGGCATTGTGATGTCACAATGTGGGAAATGGCATTGTGATGTCACAATGGGGGAAATGGTATTGTGATGTCACAATAGGGAAAACGGCATTGTGATGTCACATTGGGGGAAATGGCATTGTGATGTCACAATGGGGGAAAGGGCATTGTGATGTCACAATGGGGGAAAGGGCATTGTGATGTCACAATGCAGAAAACGGCATTGTGATGTCACAATGGGGGAAAGGGCATTGTGATGTCACAATGGGGAAAACGGCATTGCAATGTCACAATGGGGGAAAGGGCATTGTGATGTCACAATGGGGGAAAGGGCATTGTGATATCACAATGGGGGAAAGGGCATTGTAATGTCACAATGCAGAAAACGGCATTGTGATGTCACAATGTGGGAAATGGCATTGTGATGTCACAATGGGGGAAATGGTATTGTTTTGTCACAATGCGGGAAATGGCATTGTGATATCACAATGGGGAAAACGGCATTGTGATGTCACATTGGGAGAAAGGGCATTGTGATGTCACAATGCGGAAAACGGCATTGTGATGTCACAATGGGGGAAAGGGCATTGTGATGTCACAATGGGGAAAACTGCATTGTGATGTCACAATGGGGGAAAGGGCATTGTGATGTCACAATGGGGGAAAGGGCATTGTGATGTCACAATGGGGAAAACTGCATTGTGATGTCACAATGGGGGAAAGGGCATTGTGATGTCACAATGCGGAAAACGGCATTGTGATGTCACAATGGGGGAAAGTGCATTGTGATGTCACAATGGGGGAAAGGGCATTGTGATGTCACAATGCAGAAAACGGCATTGTGATGTCACAATGTGGGAAATGGCATTGTGATGTCACAATGGGGGAAATGGTATTGTTTTGTCACAATGCGGGAAATGGCATTGTGATGTCACAATGGGGGAAATGTAATTGTGATGTTACAATGGGTAAAACAGCATTGTGATGTCACAATGGGGGAAAGGGCATTGTGATGTCACAATGAGGAAAACGGCATTGTGATGTCACAATGGGGGAAAGTGCATTGTGATGTCACAATGGGGGAAAGCGCATTGTGATGTCACAATGGGGAAAACTGAATTGCGATGTCACAATGGGGGAAAGGGCATTGTGATGTCACAATGCGGAAAACGGCATTGTGATGTCACAATGGGGGAAAGTGCATTGTGATGTCAGAATGGGGGAAAGGGCATTGTGATGTCACAATGCGGAAAACGGCATTGTGATGTCAGAATGGGGGAAAGGGCATTGTGATGTCAGAATGGGGGAAAGGGCATTGTGATGTCACAATGCGGAAAACGGCATTGTGATGTCACAATGGGGGAAAGGGCATTGTGATGTCACAATGCGGAAAACGGCATTGCGATGTAACAATGGGGGAAAGTGCATTGTGATGTCACAATGGGGGAAAGGGCATTGTGATGTCACAATGCAGAAAACGGCATTGTGATGTCACAATGTGGGAAATGGCATTGTGATGTCACAATGGGGGAAATGGTATTGTGATGTCACAATAGGGAAAACGGCATTGTGATGTCACATTGGGGGAAATGGCATTGTGATGTCACAATGGGGGAAAGGGCATTGTGATGTCACAATGGGGAAAACGGCATTGTGATGTCACAATGGGGGAAAGGGCATTGTGATGTCACAATGGGGGAAAGGGCATTGTGATGTCACAATGGGGAAAACGGCATTGCAATGTCACAATGGGGGAAAGGGCATTGTGATGTCACAATGGGGGAAAGGGCATTGTGATATCACAATGGGGGAAAGGGCATTGTAATGTCACAATGCAGAAAACGGCATTGTGATGTCACAATGTGGGAAATGGCATTGTGATGTCACAATGGAGGAAATGGTATTGTTTTGTCACAATGCGGGAAATGGCATTGTGATATCACAATGGGGAAAACGGCATTGTGATGTCACATTGGGAGAAAGGGCATTGTGATGTCACAATGCGGAAAACGGCATTGTGATGTCACAATGGGGGAAAGGGCATTGTGATGTCACAATGGGGAAAACTGCATTGTGATGTCACAATGGGGGAAAGGGCATTGTGATGTCACAATGGGGGAAAGGGCATTGTGATGTCACAATGGGGAAAACTGCATTGTGATGTCACAATGGGGGAAAGGGCATTGTGATGTCACAATGCGGAAAACGGCATTGTGATGTCACAATGGGGGAAAGTGCATTGTGATGTCACAATGGGGGAAAGGGCATTGTGATGTCACAATGCAGAAAACGGCATTGTGATGTCACAATGTGGGAAATGGCATTGTGATGTCACAATGGGGGAAATGGTATTGTTTTGTCACAATGCGGGAAATGGCATTGTGATGTCACAATGGGGGAAATGTAATTGTGATGTTACAATGGGTAAAACAGCATTGTGATGTCACAATGGGGGAAAGGGCATTGTGATGTCACAATGAGGAAAACGGCATTGTGATGTCACAATGGGGGAAAGTGCATTGTGATGTCACAATGGGGGAAAGCGCATTGTGATGTCACAATGGGGAAAACTGAATTGTGATGTCACAATGGGGGAAAGGGCATTGTGATGTCACAATGCGGAAAACGGCATTGTGATGTCACAATTGGGGAAAGTGCATTGTGATGTCAGAATGGGGGAAAGGGCATTGTGATGTCATAATGGGGAAAACGGCATTGTGATGTCACAATGGGGGAAATGGCATTGTGATGTCACAATGCGGAAAACGACATTGTGATGTCACAATGGGGGAAATTGCATTGTGATGTCACAATAGGGAAAACGGCATTGTGATGTCACATTGGGGGAAATGGCATTGTGATGTCACAATGGGGGAAAGGGCATTGTGATGTCACAATGGGGAAAACGGCATTGTGATGTCACAATGGGGGAAAGGGCATTGTGATGTCACAATGGGGGAAAGGGCATTGTGATGTCACAATGGGGAAAACGGCATTGCGATGTAACAATGGGGGAAAGTGCATTGTGATGTCACAATGGGGGAAAGGGCATTGTGATGTCACAATGCAGAAAACGGCATTGTGATGTCACAATGTGGGAAATGGCATTGTGATGTCACAATGGGGGAAATGGTATTGTGATGTCACAATAGGGAAAAAGGCATTGTGATGTCACAATGGGGAAAACTGAATTGTGATGTCACAATGGGGGAAAGGGCATTGTGATGTCACAATGCGGAAAACGGCATTGTGATGTCACAATGGGGGAAAGTGCATTGTGATGTCAGAATGGGGGAAAGGGCATTGTGATGTCACAATGCGGAAAACGGCATTGTGATGTCAGAATGGGGGAAAGGGCATTGTGATGTCAGAATGGGGGAAAGGGCATTGTGATGTCACAATGCGGAAAACGGCATTGTGATGTCACAATGGGGGAAAGGGCATTGTGATGTCACAATGCGGAAAACGGCATTGCGATGTAACAATGGGGGAAAGTGCATTGTGATGTCACAATGGGGGAAAGGGCATTGTGATGTCACAATGCAGAAAACGGCATTGTGATGTCACAATGTGGGAAATGGCATTGTGATGTCACAATGGGGGAAATGGTATTGTGATGTCACAATAGGGAAAACGGCATTGTGATGTCACATTGGGGGAAATGGCATTGTGATGTCACAATGGGGGAAAGGGCATTGTGATGTCACAATGGGGAAAACGGCATTGTGATGTCACAATGGGGGAAAGGGCATTGTGATGTCACAATGGGGGAAAGGGCATTGTGATGTCACAATGGGGAAAACGGCATTGCAATGTCACAATGGGGGAAAGGGCATTGTGATGTCACAATGGGGGAAAGGGCATTGTGATATCACAATGGGGGAAAGGACATTGTAATGTCACAATGCAGAAAACGGCATTGTGATGTCACAATGTGGGAAATGGCATTGTGATGTCACAATGGGGGAAATGGTATTGTTTTGTCACAATGCGGGAAATGGCATTGTGATATCACAATGGGGAAAACGGCATTGTGATGTCACATTGGGAGAAAGGGCATTGTGATGTCACAATGCGGAAAACGGCATTGTGATGTCACAATGGGGGAAAGGGCATTGTGATGTCACAATGGGGAAAACTGCATTGTGATGTCACAATGGGGGAAAGGGCATTGTGATGTCACAATGGGGGAAAGGGCATTGTGATGTCACAATGGGGAAAACTGCATTGTGATGTCA
The DNA here is from genome assembly GCF_035609145.1 of Eleutherodactylus coqui. Classification (NCBI taxonomy): domain Eukaryota; kingdom Metazoa; phylum Chordata; class Amphibia; order Anura; family Eleutherodactylidae; genus Eleutherodactylus; species Eleutherodactylus coqui. Next base: position 99,314 of record NW_027102248.1, read on the forward strand.
CAATGGGGGAAAGGGCATTGTGATGTCACAATGCGGAAAACGGCATTGTGATGTCACAATGGGGGAAAGTGCATTGTGATGTCACAATGGGGGAAAGGGCATTGTGATGTCACAATGCAGAAAACGGCATTGTGATGTCACAATGTGGGGAATGGCATTGTGATGTCACAATGGGGGAAATGGTATTGTTTTGTCACAATGCGGGAAATGGCATTGTGATGTCACAATGGGGGAAATGTAATTGTGATGTTACAATGGGTAAAACAGCATTGTGATGTCACAATGGGGGAAAGGGCATTGTGATGTCACAATGAGGAAAACGGCATTGTGATGTCACAATGGGGGAAAGTGCATTGTGATGTCACAATGGGGGAAAGCGCATTGTGATGTCACAATGGGGAAAACTGAATTGTGATGTCACAATGGGGGAAAGGGCATTGTGATGTCACAATGCGGAAAACGGCATTGTGATGTCACAATGGGGGAAAGTGCATTGTGATGTCAGAATGGGGGAAAGGGCATTGTGATGTCATAATGGGGAAAACGGCATTGTGATGTCACAATGGGGGAAATGGCATTGTGATGTCACAATGCGGAAAACGACATTGTGATGTCACAATGGGGGAAATTGCATTGTGATGTCACAATAGGGAAAACGGCATTGTGATGTCACATTGGGGGAAATGGCATTGTGATGTCACAATGGGGGAAAGGGCATTGTGATGTCACAATGGGGAAAACGGCATTGTGATGTCACAATGGGGGAAAGGGCATTGTGATGTCACAATGGGGGAAAGGGCATTGTGATGTCACAATGGGGAAAACAGCATTGTGATGTCACAATGGGGGAAAGGGCATTGTGATGTCACAATGGGGGAAAGGGCATTGTGATGTCACAATGGGGGAAAGGGCATTGTGATATCACAATGGGGAAAGGGCATTGTAATGTCACAATGCAGAAAACGGCATTGTGATGTCACAATGTGGGAAATGGCATTGTGATGTCACAATGGGGGAAATGGTATTGTTTTGTCACAATGCGGGAAATGGCATTGTGATGTCACAATGGGGAAAACGGCATTGTGATGTCACAATGGGGGAATTGGCATTGTGATGTCACAATGCGGAAAACGGCATTGTGATGTCACAATGGGGGAAATGGTATTGTTTTGTCACAATGCGGGAAATGGCATTGTGATGTCACAATGGGGGAAATGGAATTGTGATGTTACAATGGGTAAAACAGCATTGTGATGTCACAATGGGGGAAAGGGCATTGTGATGTCACAATGGGGAAAACTGCATTGTGATATCACAATGGGGAAAGGGCATAGTGATGTCACAATGTGGGAAAACGGCATTGTGATGTCACATTGGGAGAAAGGGCATTGTGATGTCACAATGGGGTAAACTGCATTGTGATGTCACAATGGGGGAAAAGGCATTTGGATGTCACAATGGGGGAAATGGCATTGTGATGTCACAATGGTGAAAACGGCATTGTGATGTCACAATGGTGAAAACGGCATTGTGATGTCACAATGGGGAAAAGGGCATTGTGATGTTACAATGGGGGAAATGGTATTGTTTTGTCACAATGCGGGAAATGGCATTGTGATGTCACAATGGGGAAAACGGCATTGTGATGTCACAATGGGGGAAATGGCATTGTGATGTCACAATGCGGAAAACGGCATTGTGATGTCACAATGGGGGAAATTGCATTGTGATATCACAATGGGGGAAAGGGCATTGTGATGTCATAATGGGGAAAACGGCATTGTGATGTCACAATGGGGGAAATGGCATTGTGATGTCACAATGCGGAAAACGACATTGTGATGTCACAATGGGGGAAATTGCATTGTGATGTCACAATAGGGAAAACGGCATTGTGATGTCACATTGGGGGAAATGGCATTGTGATGTCACAATGGGGGAAAGGGCATTGTGATGTCACAATGGGGAAAACGGCATTGTGATGTCACAATGGGGGAAAGGGCATTGTGATGTCACAATGGGGGAAAGGGCATTGTGATGTCACAATGGGGAAAACGGCATTGCGATGTAACAATGGGGGAAAGTGCATTGTGATGTCACAATGGGGGAAAGGGCATTGTGATGTCACAATGCAGAAAACGGCATTGTGATGTCACAATGTGGGAAATGGCATTGTGATGTCACAATGGGGGAAATGGTATTGTGATGTCACAATAGGGAAAAAGGCATTGTGATGTCACAATGGGGAAAACTGAATTGTGATGTCACAATGGGGGAAAGGGCATTGTGATGTCACAATGCGGAAAACGGCATTGTGATGTCACAATGGGGGAAAGTGCATTGTGATGTCAGAATGGGGGAAAGGGCATTGTGATGTCACAATGCGGAAAACGGCATTGTGATGTCAGAATGGGGGAAAGGGCATTGTGATGTCACAATGGGGGAAAGGGCATTGTGATGTCACAATGCGGAAAACGGCATTGTGATGTCACAATGGGGGAAAGGGCATTGTGATGTCACAATGCGGAAAACGGCATTGCGATGTAACAATGGGGGAAAGTGCATTGTGATGTCACAATGGGGGAAAGGGCATTGTGATGTCACAATGCAGAAAACGGCATTGTGATGTCACAATGTGGGAAATGGCATTGTGATGTCACAATGGGGGAAATGGTATTGTGATGTCACAATAGGGAAAACGGCATTGTGATGTCACATTGGGGGAAATGGCATTGTGATGTCACAATGGGGGAAAGGGCATTGTGATGTCACAATGGGGAAAACGGCATTGTGATGTCACAATGGGGGAAAGGGCATTGTGATGTCACAATGGGGGAAAGGGCATTGTGATGTCACAATGGGGAAAACGGCATTGCGATGTCACAATGGGGGAAAGGGCATTGTGATGTCACAATGGGGGAAAGGGCATTGTGATATCACAATGGGGGAAAGGACATTGTAATGTCACAATGCAGAAAACGGCATTGTGATGTCACAATGTGGGAAATGGCATTGTGATGTCACAATGGGGGAAATGGTATTGTTTTGTCACAATGCGGGAAATGGCATTGTGATATCACAATGGGGAAAACGGCATTGTGATGTCACATTGGGAGAAAGGGCATTGTGATGTCACAATGCGGAAAACGGCATTGTGATGTCACAATGGGGGAAAGGGCATTGTGATGTCACAATGGGGAAAACTGCATTGTGATGTCACAATGGGGGAAAGGGCATTGTGATGTCACAATGGGGGAAAGGGCATTGTGATGTCACAATGGGGAAAACTGCATTGTGATGTCACAATGGGGGAAAGGGCATTGTGATGTCACAATGCGGAAAACGGCATTGTGATGTCACAATGGGGGAAAGTGCATTGTGATGTCACAATGGGGGAAAGGGCATTGTGATGTCACAATGCAGAAAACGGCATTGTGATGTCACAATGTGGGGAATGGCATTGTGATGTCACAATGGGGGAAATGGTATTGTTTTGTCACAATGCGGGAAATGGCATTGTGATGTCACAATGGGGGAAATGTAATTGTGATGTTACAATGGGTAAAACAGCATTGTGATGTCACAATGGGGGAAAGGGCATTGTGATGTCACAATGAGGAAAACGGCATTGTGATGTCACAATGGGGGAAAGTGCATTGTGATGTCACAATGGGGGAAAGCGCATTGTGATGTCACAATGGGGAAAACTGAATTGTGATGTCACAATGGGGGAAAGGGCATTGTGATGTCACAATGCGGAAAACGGCATTGTGATGTCACAATGGGGGAAAGTGCATTGTGATGTCAGAATGGGGGAAAGGGCATTGTGATGTCATAATGGGGAAAACGGCATTGTGATGTCACAATGGGGGAAATGGCATTGTGATGTCACAATGCGGAAAACGACATTGTGATGTCACAATGGGGGAAATTGCATTGTGATGTCACAATAGGGAAAACGGCATTGTGATGTCACATTGGGGGAAATGGCATTGTGATGTCACAATGGGGGAAAGGGCATTGTGATGTCACAATGGGGAAAACGGCATTGTGATGTCACAATGGGGGAAAGGGCATTGTGATGTCACAATGGGGGAAAGGGCATTGTGATGTCACAATGGGGAAAACGGCATTGTGATGTCACAATGGGGGAAAGGGCATTGTGATGTCACAATGGGGGAAAGGGCATTGTGATGTCACAATGGGGGAAAGGGCATTGTGATATCACAATGGGGAAAGGGCATTGTAATGTCACAATGCAGAAAACGGCATTGTGATGTCACAATGTGGGAAATGGCATTGTGATGTCACAATGGGGGAAATGGTATTGTTTTGTCACAATGCGGGAAATGGCATTGTGATGTCACAATGGGGAAAACGGCATTGTGATGTCACAATGGGGGAATTGGCATTGTGATGTCACAATGCGGAAAACGGCATTGTGATGTCACAATGGGGGAAATGGTATTGTTTTGTCACAATGCGGGAAATGGCATTGTGATGTCACAATGGGGGAAATGGAATTGTGATGTTACAATGGGTAAAACAGCATTGTGATGTCACAATGGGGGAAAGGGCATTGTGATGTCACAATGGGGAAAACTGCATTGTGATATCACAATGGGGAAAGGGCATAGTGATGTCACAATGTGGGAAAACGGCATTGTGATGTCACATTGGGAGAAAGGGCATTGTGATGTCACAATGGGGTAAACTGCATTGTGATGTCACAATGGGGGAAAAGGCATTTGGATGTCACAATGGGGGAAATGGCATTGTGATGTCACAATGGTGAAAACGGCATTGTGATGTCACAATGGTGAAAACGGCATTGTGATGTCACAATGGGGAAAAGGGCATTGTGATGTTACAATGGGGGAAATGGTATTGTTTTGTCACAATGCGGGAAATGGCATTGTGATGTCACAATGGGGAAAACGGCATTGTGATGTCACAATGGGGGAAATGGCATTGTGATGTCACAATGCGGAAAACGGCATTGTGATGTCACAATGGGGGAAATTGCATTGTGATATCACAATGGGGGAAAGGGCATTGTGATGTCATAATGGGGAAAACGGCATTGTGATGTCACAATGGGGGAAATGGCATTGTGATGTCACAATGCGGAAAACGACATTGTGATGTCACAATGGGGGAAATTGCATTGTGATGTCACAATAGGGAAAACGGCATTGTGATGTCACATTGGGGGAAATGGCATTGTGATGTCACAATGGGGGAAAGGGCATTGTGATGTCACAATGGGGAAAACGGCATTGTGATGTCACAATGGGGGAAAGGGCATTGTGATGTCACAATGGGGGAAAGGGCATTGTGATGTCACAATGGGGAAAACGGCATTGCGATGTAACAATGGGGGAAAGTGCATTGTGATGTCACAATGGGGGAAAGGGCATTGTGATGTCACAATGCAGAAAACGGCATTGTGATGTCACAATGTGGGAAATGGCATTGTGATGTCACAATGGGGGAAATGGTATTGTGATGTCACAATAGGGAAAAAGGCATTGTGATGTCACAATGGGGAAAACTGAATTGTGATGTCACAATGGGGGAAAGGGCATTGTGATGTCACAATGCGGAAAACGGCATTGTGATGTCACAATGGGGGAAAGTGCATTGTGATGTCAGAATGGGGGAAAGGGCATTGTGATGTCACAATGCGGAAAACGGCATTGTGATGTCAGAATGGGGGAAAGGGCATTGTGATGTCAGAATGGGGGAAAGGGCATTGTGATGTCACAATGCGGAAAACGGCATTGTGATGTCACAATGGGGGAAAGGGCATTGTGATGTCACAATGCGGAAAACGGCATTGCGATGTAACAATGGGGGAAAGTGCATTGTGATGTCACAATGGGGGAAAGGGCATTGTGATGTCACAATGCAGAAAACGGCATTGTGATGTCACAATGTGGGAAATGGCATTGTGATGTCACAATGGGGGAAATGGTATTGTGATGTCACAATAGGGAAAACGGCATTGTGATGTCACATTGGGGGAAATGGCATTGTGATGTCACAATGGGGGAAAGGGCATTGTGATGTCACAATGGGGAAAACGGCATTGTGATGTCACAATGGGGGAAAGGGCATTGTGATGTCACAATGGGGGAAAGGGCATTGTGATGTCACAATGGGGAAAACGGCATTGCAATGTCACAATGGGGGAAAGGGCATTGTGATGTCACAATGGGGGAAAGGGCATTGTGATATCACAATGGGGGAAAGGACATTGTAATGTCACAATGCAGAAAACGGCATTGTGATGTCACAATGTGGGAAATGGCATTGTGATGTCACAATGGGGGAAATGGTATTGTTTTGTCACAATGCGGGAAATGGCATTGTGATATCACAATGGGGAAAACGGCATTGTGATGTCACATTGGGAGAAAGGGCATTGTGATGTCACAATGCGGAAAACGGCATTGTGATGTCACAATGGGGGAAAGGGCATTGTGATGTCACAATGGGGAAAACTGCATTGTGATGTCACAATGGGGGAAAGGGCATTGTGATGTCACAATGGGGGAAAGGGCATTGTGATGTCACAATGGGGAAAACTGCATTGTGATGTCACAATGGGGGAAAGGGCATTGTGATGTCACAATGCGGAAAACGGCATTGTGATGTCACAATGGGGGAAAGTGCATTGTGATGTCACAATGGGGGAAAGGGCATTGTGATGTCACAATGCAGAAAACGGCATTGTGATGTCACAATGTGGGAAATGGCATTGTGATGTCACAATGGGGGAAATGGTATTGTTTTGTCACAATGCGGGAAATGGCATTGTGATGTCACAATGGGGGAAATGTAATTGTGATGTTACAATGGGTAAAACAGCATTGTGATGTCACAATGGGGGAAAGGGCATTGTGATGTCACAATGAGGAAAACGGCATTGTGATGTCACAATGGGGGAAAGTGCATTGTGATGTCACAATGGGGGAAAGCGCATTGTGATGTCACAATGGGGAAAACTGAATTGTGATGTCACAATGGGGGAAAGGGCATTGTGATGTCACAATGCGGAAAACGGCATTGTGATGTCACAATGGGGGAAAGTGCATTGTGATGTCAGAATGGGGGAAAGGGCATTGTGATGTCATAATGGGGAAAACGGCATTGTGATGTCACAATGGGGGAAATGGCATTGTGATGTCACAATGCGGAAAACGACATTGTGATGTCACAATGGGGGAAATTGCATTGTGATGTCACAATAGGGAAAACGGCATTGTGATGTCACATTGGGGGAAATGGCATTGTGATGTCACAATGGGGGAAAGGGCATTGTGATGTCACAATGGGGAAAACGGCATTGTGATGTCACAATGGGGGAAAGGGCATTGTGATGTCACAATGGGGGAAAGGGCATTGTGATGTCACAATGGGGAAAACGGCATTGCAATGTCACAATGGGGGAAAGGGCATTGTGATGTCACAATGGGGGAAAGGGCATTGTGATATCACAATGGGGAAAGGGCATTGTAATGTCACAATGCAGAAAACGGCATTGTGATGTCACAATGTGGGAAATGGCATTGTGATGTCACAATGGGGGAAATGGAATTGTGATGTTACAATGGGTAAAACAGCATTGTGATGTCACAATGGGGGAAAGGGCATTGTGATGTCACAATGGGGAAAACTGCCTTGTGATGTCACAATGGGGGAAAGGGCATTGTGATGTCACAATGCGGAAAACAGCATTGTGATGTCACAGTGGGGGAAAGTGCATTGTGATGTCACAATGGGGGAAAGCGCATTGTGATGTCACAATGGGGAAATTGAATTGTGATGTCACAATGGGGGAAAGGGCATTGTGATGTCACAATGCGGAAAACGGCATTGTGATGTCACAATGGGGGAAATGGCATTGTGATGTCACAATGCGGAAAACGGCATTGTGATGTCACAATGGGGGAAATTGCATTGTGATATCACAATGGGGAAAGGGCATAGTGATGTCACAATGTGGGAAAACGGCATTGTGATGTCACATTGGGAGAAAGGGCATTGTGATGTCACAATGGGGTAAACTGCATTGTGATGTCACAATGGGGGAAAAGGCATTTGGATGTCACAATGGGGGAAATGGCATTGTGATGTCACAATGGTGAAAACGGCATTGTGATGTCACAATGGTGAAAACGGCATTGTGATGTCACAATGGGGAAAAGGGCATTGTGATGTTACAATGGGGGAAATGGTATTGTTTTGTCACAATGCGGGAAATGGCATTGTGATGTCACAATGGGGAAAACGGCATTGTGATGTCACAATGGGGGAAATGGCATTGTGATGTCACAATGCGGAAAACGGCATTGTGATGTCACAATGGGGGAAATTGCATTGTGATATCACAATGGGGGAAAGGGCATAGTGATGTCACAATAGGGAAAACGGCATTGTGATGTCACATTGGGAGAAAGGGCATTGTGATGTCACAATGGGGAAAACTGCATTGTTATGTCACAATGTGGGAAATTGCATTGTGATGTCACAATGGGGGAAAGGGCATTGTGATGTCACAATGGGGAAAAAGGCATTGTGATGTCACAATGGGGGGAAAGGAATTGTGATGTTACAATGGGTAAAACAGCATTGTGATGTCACAATGGGGGAAAGGGCATTGTGATGTCACAATGAGGAAAACGGCATTGTGATGTCACAATGGGGGAAAGTGCATTGTGATGTCACAATGGGGGAAAGCGCATTGTGATGTCACAATGGGGAAAACTGAATTGTGATGTCACAATGGGGGAAAGGGCATTGTGATGTCACAATGCGGAAAACGGCATTGTGATGTCACAATGGGGGAAAGTGCATTGTGATGTCAGAATGGGGGAAAGGGCATTGTGATGTCACAATGCGGAAAACGGCATTGTAATGTCACAATAGGGGAAATACATTGTGATGTCACAATGGGGAAAACTGCATTGTGATGTCACAATGGGGGAAAGGGCATTGTGATGTCACAATGGGGAGAACGGCATTGTGATGTCACAAAGGGGGAAATGGCATTGTGATGTCACAATGGAGGAAAGGGCATTGTGATGTCACAATGGGGAAAGGGCATTGTGATCTCACAATAGGGGAAAGGGCATTGTGATGTCACAATGGGGAAAGGGCATTGTGATCTCACAATAGGGGAAAGGGCATTGTGATGTCACAATGGGGAAAACTGCATTGTGATGTCACAATGGGGGAAAGGGCATTGTGATGTCACAATGCGGAAAACGGCATTGTGATGTCACAATGGGGGAAAGTGCATTGTGATGTCACAATGTGGGAAATGGCATTGTGATGTCACAATGGGGGAAATGGTATTGTTTTGTCACAATGCGGGAAATGGCATTGTGATGTCACAATAGGGGAAATGGAATTGTGATGTTACAATAGGTAAAACAGCATTGTGATGTCACAATGGGGGAAAGGTCATTGTGATGTCACAATGAGGAAAACGGCATTGTGATGTCACAATGGGGGAAAGTGCATTGTGATGTCACAATGGGGGAAAGCGCATTGTGATGTCACAATGGGGAAAACTGAATTGTGATGTCACAATGGGGGAAAGGGCATTGTGATGTCACAATGCGGAAAACGGCATTGCGATGTCACAATGGGGGAAAGTGCATTGTGATGTCAGAATGGGGGAAAGGGCATTGTGATGTCACAATGCGGAAAACAGCATTGTGATGTCACAATGGGGGAAAGGGCATTGTGATGTCACAATGGGGAAAACTGCATTGTGATGTCACAATGGGGGAAAGGGCATTGTGATGTCACAATGGGGAGAACGGCATTGTGATGTCACAAAGGGGGAAATGGCATTGTGATGTCACAATGGAGGAAAGGGCATTGTGATGTCACAATGGGGGGAAAGGGCATTGTGATGTCACAATAGGGGAAAGGGCATTGTGATGTCACAATGGGGAAAAATGCATTGTGATGTCACAATGGGGGAAAGGGCATTGTGATGTCACAATGGGGGAAAGGGCATTGTGATATCACAATGGGGGAAAGGGCATTGTGATGTCACAATGCAGAAAACGGCATTGTGATGTCACAATGTGGGAAATGGCATTGTGATGTCACAATGGGGGAAATGGTATTGTTTTGTCACAATGCGGGAAATGGCATTGTGATGTCACAATGGGGGAAATGTAATTGTGATGTTACAATGGGTAAAACAGCATTGTGATGTCACAATGGGGGAAAGGGCATTGTGATGTCACAATGAGGAAAACGGCATTGTGATGTCACAATGGGGGAAAGTGCATTGTGATGTCACAATGGGGGAAAGCGCATTGTGATGTCACAATGGGGAAAACTGAATTGTGATGTCACAATGGGGGAAAGGGCATTGTGATGTCACAATGCGGAAAACGGCATTGTGATGTCACAATGGGGGAAAGTGCATTGTGATGTCAGAATGGGGGAAAGGGCATTGTGATGTCATAATGGGGAAAACGGCATTGTGATGTCACAATGGGGGAAATGGCATTGTGATGTCACAATGCGGAAAACGACATTGTGATGTCACAATGGGGGAAATTGCATTGTGATGTCACAATAGGGAAAACGGCATTGTGATGTCACATTGGGGGAAATGGCATTGTGATGTCACAATGGGGGAAAGGGCATTGTGATGTCACAATGGGGAAAACGGCATTGTGATGTCACAATGGGGGAAAGGGCATTGTGATGTCACAATGGGGGAAAGGGCATTGTGATGTCACAATGGGGAAAACGGCATTGCAATGTCACAATGGGGGAAAGGGCATTGTGATGTCACAATGGGGGAAAGGGCATTGTGATATCACAATGGGGAAAGGGCATTGTAATGTCACAATGCAGAAAACGGCATTGTGATGTCACAATGTGGGAAATGGCATTGTGATGTCACAATGGGGGAAATGGTATTGTTTTGTCACAATGCGGGAAATGGCATTGTGATGTCACAATGGGGAAAACGGCATTGTGATGTCACAATGGGGGAATTGGCATTGTGATGTCACAATGCGGAAAACGGCATTGTGATGTCACAATGGGGGAAATGGTATTGTTTTGTCACAATGCGGGAAATGGCATTGTGATGTCACAATGGGGGAAATGGAATTGTGATGTTACAATGGGTAAAACAGCATTGTGATGTCACAATGGGGGAAAGGGCATTGTGATGTCACAATGGGGAAAACTGCATTGTGATGTCACAATGGGGGAAAGGGCATTGTGATGTCACAATGCGGAAAACGGCATTGTGATGTCACAGTGGGGGAAAGTGCATTGTGATGTCACAATGGGGGAAAGCGCATTGTGATGTCACAATGGGGAAAATTGAATTGTGATGTCACAATGGGGGAAAGGGCATTGTGATGTCACAATGCGGAAAACGGCATTGTGATGTCACAATGGGGGAAATGGCATTGTGATGTCACAATGCGGAAAACGGCATTGTGATGTCACAATGGGGGAAATTGCATTGTGATATCACAATGGGGAAAGGGCATAGTGATGTCACAATGTGGGAAAACGGCATTGTGATGTCACATTGGGAGAAAGGGCATTGTGATGTCACAATGGGGTAAACTGCATTGTGATGTCACAATGGGGGAAAAGGCATTTGGATGTCACAATGGGGGAAATGGCATTGTGATGTCACAATGGTGAAAACGGCATTGTGATGTCACAATGGTGAAAACGGCATTGTGATGTCACAATGGGGAAAAGGGCATTGTGATGTTACAATGGGGGAAATGGTATTGTTTTGTCACAATGCGGGAAATGGCATTGTGATGTCACAATGGGGAAAACGGCATTGTGATGTCACAATGGGGGAAATGGCATTGTGATGTCACAATGCGGAAAACGGCATTGTGATGTCACAATGGGGGAAATTGCATTGTGATATCACAATGGGGGAAAGGGCATAGTGATGTCACAATAGGGAAAACGGCATTGTGATGTCACATTGGGAGAAAGGGCATTGTGATGTCACAATGGGGAAAACTGCATTGTTATGTCACAATGTGGGAAATTGCATTGTGATGTCACAATGGGGGAAAGGGCATTGTGATGTCACAATGGGGAAAAAGGCATTGTGATGTCACAATGGGGGGAAAGGAATTGTGATGTTACAATGGGTAAAACAGCATTGTGATGTCACAATGGGGGAAAGGGCATTGTGATGTCACAATGAGGAAAACGGCATTGTGATGTCACAATGGGGGAAAGTGCATTGTGATGTCACAATGGGGGAAAGCGCATTGTGATGTCACAATGGGGAAAACTGAATTGTGATGTCACAATGGGGGAAAGGGCATTGTGATGTCACAATGCGGAAAACGGCATTGTGATGTCACAATGGGGGAAAGTGCATTGTGATGTCAGAATGGGGGAAAGGGCATTGTGATGTCACAATGCGGAAAACGGCATTGTAATGTCACAATAGGGGAAATACATTGTGATGTCACAATGGGGAAAACTGCATTGTGATGTCACAATGGGGGAAAGGGCATTGTGATGTCACAATGGGGAGAACGGCATTGTGATGTCACAAAGGGGGAAATGGCATTGTGATGTCACAATGGAGGAAAGGGCATTGTGATGTCACAATGGGGAAAGGGCATTGTGATCTCACAATAGGGGAAAGGGCATTGTGATGTCACAATGGGGAAAGGGCATTGTGATCTCACAATAGGGGAAAGGGCATTGTGATGTCACAATGGGGAAAACTGCATTGTGATGTCACAATGGGGGAAAGGGCATTGTGATGTCACAATGCGGAAAACGGCATTGTGATGTCACAATGGGGGAAAGTGCATTGTGATGTCACAATGTGGGAAATGGCATTGTGATGTCACAATGGGGGAAATGGTATTGTTTTGTCACAATGCGGGAAATGGCATTGTGATGTCACAATAGGGGAAATGGAATTGTGATGTTACAATAGGTAAAACAGCATTGTGATGTCACAATGGGGGAAAGGTCATTGTGATGTCACAATGAGGAAAACGGCATTGTGATGTCACAATGGGGGAAAGTGCATTGTGATGTCACAATGGGGGAAAGCGCATTGTGATGTCACAATGGGGAAAACTGAATTGTGATGTCACAATGGGGGAAAGGGCATTGTGATGTCACAATGCGGAAAACGGCATTGCGATGTCACAATGGGGGAAAGTGCATTGTGATGTCAGAATGGGGGAAAGGGCATTGTGATGTCACAATGCGGAAAACAGCATTGTGATGTCACAATGGGGGAAAGGGCATTGTGATGTCACAATGGGGAAAACTGCATTGTGATGTCACAATGGGGGAAAGGGCATTGTGATGTCACAATGGGGAGAACGGCATTGTGATGTCACAAAGGGGGAAATGGCATTGTGATGTCACAATGGAGGAAAGGGCATTGTGATGTCACAATGGGGGGAAAGGGCATTGTGATGTCACAATAGGGGAAAGGGCATTGTGATGTCACAATGGGGAAAAATGCATTGTGATGTCACAATGGGGGAAAGGGCATTGTGATGTCACAATGGGGGAAAGGGCATTGTGATATCACAATGGGGGAAAGGGCATTGTGATGTCACAATGCAGAAAACGGCATTGTGATGTCACAATGTGGGAAATGGCATTGTGATGTCACAAAGGGGGAAATGGTATTGTTTTGTCACAATGCGGGAAATGGCATTGTGATGTCACAATGGGGGAAATGGAATTGTGATGTCACAATGGGTAAAACAGCATTGTGATGTCACAATGGGGGAAAGGGCATTGTGATGTCACAATGGGGAAAACTGCATTGTGATGTCACAATGGGGGAAAGTGCATTGTGATGTCACAATGGGGAAAAGCGCATTGTGATGTCACAATGGGGAAAACTGAATTGTGATGTCACAATGGGGGAAAGGGCATTGTGATGTCACAATGCGGAAAACGGCATTGTGATGTCACAATGGGGGAAAGTGCATTGTGATGTCAGAATGGGGGAAAGGGCATTGTGATGTCATAATGGGGAAAACGGCATTGTGATGTCACAATGGGGGAAATGGCATTGTGATGTCACAATGCGGAAAACGACATTGTGATGTCACAATGGGGGAAATTGCATTGTGATGTCACAATAGGGAAAACGGCATTGTGATGTCACATTGGGGGAAATGGCATTGTGATGTCACAATGGGGGAAAGGGCATTGTGATGTCACAATGGGGAAAACGGCATTGTGATGTCACAATGGGGGAAAGGGCATTGTGATGTCACAATGGGGGAAAGGGCATTGTGATGTCACAATGGGGAAAACGGCATTGCAATGTCACAATGGGGGAAAGGGCATTGTGATGTCACAATGGGGGAAAGGGCATTGTGATATCACAATGGGGAAAGGGCATTGTAATGTCACAATGCAGAAAACGGCATTGTGATGTCACAATGTGGGAAATGGCATTGTGATGTCACAATGGGGGAAATGGTATTGTTTTGTCACAATGCGGGAAATGGCATTGTGATGTCACAATGGGGAAAACGGCATTGTGATGTCACAATGGGGGAATTGGCATTGTGATGTCACAATGCGGAAAACGGCATTGTGATGTCACAATGGGGGAAATGGTATTGTTTTGTCACAATGCGGGAAATGGCATTGTGATGTCACAATGGGGGAAATGGAATTGTGATGTTACAATGGGTAATACAGCATTGTGATGTCACAATGGGGGAAAGGGCATTGTGATGTCACAATGGGGAAAACTGCATTGTGATGTCACAATGGGGGAAAGGGCATTGTGATGTCACAATGCGGAAAACGGCATTGTGATGTCACAGTGGGGGAAAGTGCATTGTGATGTCACAATGGGGGAAAGCGCATTGTGATGTCACAATGGGGAAAATTGAATTGTGATGTCACAATGGGGGAAAAGGCATTGTGATGTCACAATGCGGAAAACGGCATTGTGATGTCACAATGGGGGAAATGGCATTGTGATGTCACAATGCGGAAAACGGCATTGTGATGTCACAATGGGGGAAATTGCATTGTGATATCACAATGGGGAAAGGGCATAGTGATGTCACAATGTGGGAAAACGGCATTGTGATGTCACATTGGGAGAAAGGGCATTGTGATGTCACAATGGGGTAAACTGCATTGTGATGTCACAATGGGGGAAAAGGCATTGGGATGTCACAATGGGGGAAATGGCATTGTGATGTCACAATGGTGAAAACGGCATTGTGATGTCACAATGGTGAAAACGGCATTGTGATGTCACAATGGGGAAAAGGGCATTGTGATGTTACAATGGGGGAAATGGTATTGTTTTGTCACAATGCGGGAAATGGCATTGTGATGTCACAATGGGGAAAACGGCATTGTGATGTCACAATGGGGGAAATGGCATTGTGATGTCACAATGCGGAAAACGGCATTGTGATGTCACAATGGGGGAAATTGCATTGTGATATCACAATGGGGGAAAGGGCATAGTGATGTCACAATAGGGAAAACGGCATTGTGATGTCACATTGGGAGAAAGGGCATTGTGATGTCACAATGGGGAAAACTGCATTGTTATGTCACAATGTGGGAAATTGCATTGTGATGTCACAATGGGGGAAAGGGCATTGTGATGTCACAATGGGGAAAAAGGCATTGTGATGTCACAATGGGGGGAAAGGAATTGTGATGTTACAATGGGTAAAACAGCATTGTGATGTCACAATGGGGGAAAGGGCATTGTGATGTCACAATGAGGAAAACGGCATTGTGATGTCACAATGGGGGAAAGTGCATTGTGATGTCACAATGGGGGAAAGCGCATTGTGATGTCACAATGGGGAAAACTGAATTGTGATGTCACAATGGGGGAAAGGGCATTGTGATGTCACAATGCGGAAAACGGCATTGTGATGTCACAATGGGGGAAAGTGCATTGTGATGTCAGAATGGGGGAAAGGGCATTGTGATGTCACAATGCGGAAAACGGCATTGTGATGTCACAATAGGGGAAATACATTGTGATGTCACAATGGGGAAAACTGCATTGTGATGTCACAATGGGGGAAAGGGCATTGTGATGTCACAATGGGGAGAACGGCATTGTGATGTCACAAAGGGGGAAATGGCATTGTGATGTCACAATGGAGGAAAGGGCATTGTGATGTCACAATGGGGAAAGGGCATTGTGATCTCACAATAGGGGAAAGGGCATTGTGATGTCACAATGGGGAAAACTGCATTGTGATGTCACAATGGGGGAAAGGGCATTGTGATGTCACAATGCGGAAAACGGCATTGTGATGTCACAATGGGGGAAAGTGCATTGTGATGTCACAATGTGGGAAATGGCATTGTGATGTCACAATGGGGGAAATGGTATTGTTTTGTCACAATGCGGGAAATGGCATTGTGATGTCACAATAGGGGAAATGGAATTGTGATGTTACAATAGGTAAAACAGCATTGTGATGTCACAATGGGGGAAAGGTCATTGTGATGTCACAATGAGGAAAACGGCATTGTGATGTCACAATGGGGGAAAGTGCATTGTGATGTCACAATGGGGGAAAGCGCATTGTGATGTCACAATGGGGAAAACTGAATTGTGATGTCACAATGGGGGAAAGGGCATTGTGATGTCACAATGCGGAAAACGGCATTGCGATGTCACAATGGGGGAAAGTGCATTGTGATGTCAGAATGGGGGAAAGGGCATTGTGATGTCACAATGCGGAAAACAGCATTGTGATGTCACAGTGGGGGAAAGGGCATTGTGATGTCACAATGGGGAAAACTGCATTGTGATGTCACAATGGGGGAAAGGGCATTGTGATGTCACAAGGGGGAGAACGGCATTGTGATGTCACAAAGGGGGAAATGGCATTGTGATGTCACAATGGAGGAAAGGGCATTGTGATGTCACAATGGGGGGAAAGGGCATTGTGATGTCACAATAGGGGAAAGGGCATTGTGATGTCACAATGGGGAAAAATGCATTGTGATGTCACAATGGGGGAAAGGGCATTGTGATGTCACAATGGGGGAAAGGGCATTGTGATATCACAATGGGGGAAAGGGCATTGTGATGTCACAATGCAGAAAACGGCATTGTGATGTCACAATGTGGGAAATGGCATTGTGATGTCACAAAGGGGGAAATGGTATTGTTTTGTCACAATGCGGGAAATGGCATTGTGATGTCACAATGGGGGAAATGGAATTGTGATGTCACAATGGGTAAAACAGCATTGTGATGTCACAATGGGGGAAAGGGCATTGTGATGTCACAATGGGGAAAACTGCATTGTGATGTCACAATGGGGGAAAGTGCATTGTGATGTCACAATGGGGAAAAGCGCATTGTGATGTCACAATGGGGAAAACTGAATTGTGATGTCACAATGGGGGAAAGGGCATTGTGATGTCACAATGCGGAAAACGGCATTGTGATGTCACAATGGGGGAAAGTGCATTGTGATGTCAGAATGGGGGAAAGGGCATTGTGATGTCATAATGGGGAAAACAGCATTGTGATGTCACAATGGGGGAAATGGCATTGTGATGTCACAATGCGGAAAACGACATTGTGATGTCACAATGGGGGAAATTGCATTGTGATGTCACAATAGGGAAAACGGCATTGTGATGTCACATTGGGGGAAATGGCATTGTGATGTCACAATGGGGGAAAGGGCATTGTGATGTCACAATGGGGAAAACGGCATTGTGATGTCACAATGGGGGAAAGGGCATTGTGATGTCACAATGGGGGAAAGGGCATTGTGATGTCACAATGGGGAAAACGGCATTGCAATGTCACAATGGGGGAAAGGGCATTGTGATGTCACAATGGGGGAAAGGGCATTGTGATATCACAATGGGGAAAGGGCATTGTAATGTCACAATGCAGAAAACGGCATTGTGATGTCACAATGTGGGAAATGGCATTGTGATGTCACAATGGGGGAAATGGTATTGTTTTGTCACAATGCGGGAAATGGCATTGTGATGTCACAATGGGGAAAACGGCATTGTGATGTCACAATGGGGGAATTGGCATTGTGATGTCACAATGCGGAAAACGGCATTGTGATGTCACAATGGGGGAAATGGTATTGTTTTGTCACAATGCGGGAAATGGCATTGTGATGTCACAATGGGGGAAATGGAATTGTGATGTTACAATGGGTAATACAGCATTGTGATGTCACAATGGGGGAAAGGGCATTGGGATGTCACAATGGGGAAAACTGCATTGTGATGTCACAATGGGGGAAAGGGCATTGTGATGTCACAATGCGGAAAACGGCATTGTGATGTCACAGTGGGGGAAAGTGCATTGTGATGTCACAATGGGGGAAAGCGCATTGTGATGTCACAATGGGGAAAATTGAATTGTGATGTCACAATGGGGGAAAGGGCATTGTGATGTCACAATGCGGAAAACGGCATTGTGATGTCACAATGGGGGAAATGGCATTGTGATGTCACAATGCGGAAAACGGCATTGTGATGTCACAATGGGGGAAATTGCATTGTGATATCACAATGGGGAAAGGGCATAGTGATGTCACAATGTGGGAAAACGGCATTGTGATGTCACATTGGGAGAAAGGGCATTGTGATGTCACAATGGGGTAAACTGCATTGTGATGTCACAATGGGGGAAAAGGCATTGGGATGTCACAATGGGGGAAATGGCATTGTGATGTCACAATGGTGAAAACGGCATTGTGATGTCACAATGGTGAAAACGGCATTGTGATGTCACAATGGGGAAAAGGGCATTGTGATGTTACAATGGGGGAAATGGTATTGTTTTGTCACAATGCGGGAAATGGCATTGTGATGTCACAATGGGGAAAACGGCATTGTGATGTCACAATGGGGGAAATGGCATTGTGATGTCACAATGCGGAAAACGGCATTGTGATGTCACAATGGGGGAAATTGCATTGTGATATCACAATGGGGGAAAGGGCATAGTGATGTCACAATAGGGAAAACGGCATTGTGATGTCACATTGGGAGAAAGGGCATTGTGATGTCACAATGGGGAAAACTGCATTGTTATGTCACAATGTGGGAAATTGCATTGTGATGTCACAATGGGGGAAAGGGCATTGTGATGTCACAATGGGGAAAAAGGCATTGTGATGTCACAATGGGGGGAAAGGAATTGTGATGTTACAATGGGTAAAACAGCATTGTGATGTCACAATGGGGGAAAGGGCATTGTGATGTCACAATGAGGAAAACGGCATTGTGATGTCACAATGGGGGAAAGTGCATTGTGATGTCACAATGGGGGAAAGCGCATTGTGATGTCACAATGGGGAAAACTGAATTGTGATGTCACAATGGGGGAAAGGGCATTGTGATGTCACAATGCGGAAAACGGCATTGTGATGTCACAATGGGGGAAAGTGCATTGTGATGTCAGAATGGGGGAAAGGGCATTGTGATGTCACAATGCGGAAAACGGCATTGTGATGTCACAATAGGGGAAATACATTGTGATGTCACAATGGGGAAAACTGCATTGTGATGTCACAATGGGGGAAAGGGCATTGTGATGTCACAATGGGGAAAGGGCATTGTGATCTCACAATAGGGGAAAGGGCATTGTGATGTCACAATGGGGAAAACTGCATTGTGATCTCACAATAGGGGAAAGGGCATTGTGATGTCACAATGGGGAAAACTGCATTGTGATGTCACAATGGGGGAAAGGGCATTGTGATGTCACAATGCGGAAAACGGCATTGTGATGTCACAATGGGGGAAAGTGCATTGTGATGTCACAATGTGGGAAATGGCATTGTGATGTCACAATGGGGGAAATGGTATTGTTTTGTCACAATGCGGGAAATGGCATTGTGATGTCACAATAGGGGAAATGGAATTGTGATGTTACAATAGGTAAAACAGCATTGTGATGTCACAATGGGGGAAAGGTCATTGTGATGTCACAATGAGGAAAACGGCATTGTGATGTCACAATGGGGGAAAGTGCATTGTGATGTCACAATGGGGGAAAGCGCATTGTGATGTCACAATGGGGAAAACTGAATTGTGATGTCACAATGGGGGAAAGGGCATTGTGATGTCACAATGCGGAAAACGGCATTGCGATGTCACAATGGGGGAAAGTGCATTGTGATGTCAGAATGGGGGAAAGGGCATTGTGATGTCACAATGCGGAAAACAGCATTGTGATGTCACAATGGGGGAAAGGGCATTGTGATGTCACAATGGGGAAAACTGCATTGTGATGTCACAATGGGGGAAAGGGCATTGTGATGTCACAAGGGGGAGAACGGCATTGTGATGTCACAAAGGGGGAAATGGCATTGTGATGTCACAATGGAGGAAAGGGCATTGTGATGTCACAATGGGGGGAAAGGGCATTGTGATGTCACAATAGGGGAAAGGGCATTGTGATGTCACAATGGGGAAAAATGCATTGTGATGTCACAATGGGGGAAAGGGCATTGTGATGTCACAATGGGGGAAAGGGCATTGTGATATCACAATGGGGGAAAGGGCATTGTGATGTCACAATGCAGAAAACGGCATTGTGATGTCACAATGTGGGAAATGGCATTGTGATGTCACAAAGGGGGAAATGGTATTGTTTTGTCACAATGCGGGAAATGGCATTGTGATGTCACAATGGGGGAAATGGAATTGTGATGTCACAATGGGTAAAACAGCATTGTGATGTCACAATGGGGGAAAGGGCATTGTGATGTCACAATGGGGAAAACTGCATTGTGATGTCACAATGGGGGAAAGTGCATTGTGATGTCACAATGGGGAAAAGCGCATTGTGATGTCACAATGGGGAAAACTGAATTGTGATGTCACAATGGGGGAAAGGGCATTGTGATGTCACAATGCGGAAAACGGCATTGTGATGTCACAATGGGGGAAAGTGCATTGTGATGTCAGAATGGGGGAAAGGGCATTGTGATGTCATAATGGGGAAAACGGCATTGTGATGTCACAATGGGGGAAATGGCATTGTGATGTCACAATGCGGAAAACGACATTGTGATGTCACAATGGGGGAAATTGCATTGTGATGTCACAATAGGGAAAACGGCATTGTGATGTCACATTGGGGGAAATGGCATTGTGATGTCACAATGGGGGAAAGGGCATTGTGATGTCACAATGGGGAAAACGGCATTGTGATGTCACAATGGGGGAAAGGGCATTGTGATGTCACAATGGGGGAAAGGGCATTGTGATGTCACAATGGGGAAAACGGCATTGCAATGTCACAATGGGGGAAAGGGCATTGTGATGTCACAATGGGGGAAAGGGCATTGTGATATCACAATGGGGAAAGGGCATTGTAATGTCACAATGCAGAAAACGGCATTGTGATGTCACAATGTGGGAAATGGCATTGTGACGTCACAATGGGGGAAATGGTATTGTTTTGTCACAATGCGGGAAATGGCATTGTGATGTCACAATGGGGAAAACGGCATTGTGATGTCACAATGGGGGAATTGGCATTGTGATGTCACAATGCGGAAAACGGCATTGTGATGTCACAATGGGGGAAATGGTATTGTTTTGTCACAATGCGGGAAATGGCATTGTGATGTCACAATGGGGGAAATGGAATTGTGATGTTACAATGGGTAATACAGCATTGTGATGTCACAATGGGGGAAAGGGCATTGTGATGTCACAATGGGGAAAACTGCATTGTGATGTCACAATGGGGGAAAGGGCATTGTGATGTCACAATGCGGAAAACGGCATTGTGATGTCACAGTGGGGGAAAGTGCATTGTGATGTCACAATGGGGGAAAGCGCATTGTGATGTCACAATGGGGAAAATTGAATTGTGATGTCACAATGGGGGAAAGGGCATTGTGATGTCACAATGCGGAAAACGGCATTGTGATGTCACAATGGGGGAAATGGCATTGTGATGTCACAATGCGGAAAACGGCATTGTGATGTCACAATGGGGGAAATTGCATTGTGATATCACAATGGGGAAAGGGCATAGTGATGTCACAATGTGGGAAAACGGCATTGTGATGTCACATTGGGAGAAAGGGCATTGTGATGTCACAATGGGGTAAACTGCATTGTGATGTCACAATGGGGGAAAAGGCATTGGGATGTCACAATGGGGGAAATGGCATTGTGATGTCACAATGGTGAAAACGGCATTGTGATGTCACAATGGTGAAAACGGCATTGTGATGTCACAATGGGGAAAAGGGCATTGTGATGTTACAATGGGGGAAATGGTATTGTTTTGTCACAATGCGGGAAATGGCATTGTGATGTCACAATGGGGAAAACGGCATTGTGATGTCACAATGGGGGAAATGGCATTGTGATGTCACAATGCGGAAAACGGCATTGTGATGTCACAATGGGGGAAATTGCATTGTGATATCACAATGGGGGAAAGGGCATAGTGATGTCACAATAGGGAAAACGGCATTGTGATGTCACATTGGGAGAAAGGGCATTGTGATGTCACAATGGGGAAAACTGCATTGTTATGTCACAATGTGGGAAATTGCATTGTGATGTCACAATGGGGGAAAGGGCATTGTGATGTCACAATGGGGAAAAAGGCATTGTGATGTCACAATGGGGGGAAAGGAATTGTGATGTTACAATGGGTAAAACAGCATTGTGATGTCACAATGGGGGAAAGGGCATTGTGATGTCACAATGAGGAAAACGGCATTGTGATGTCACAATGGGGGAAAGTGCATTGTGATGTCACAATGGGGGAAAGCGCATTGTGATGTCACAATGGGGAAAACTGAATTGTGATGTCACAATGGGGGAAAGGGCATTGTGATGTCACAATGCGGAAAACGGCATTGTGATGTCACAATGGGGGAAAGTGCATTGTGATGTCAGAATGGGGGAAAGGGCATTGTGATGTCACAATGCGGAAAACGGCATTGTGATGTCACAATAGGGGAAATACATTGTGATGTCACAATGGGGAAAACTGCATTGTGATGTCACAATGGGGGAAAGGGCATTGTGATGTCACAATGGGGAGAACGGCATTGTGATGTCACAAAGGGGGAAATGGCATTGTGATGTCACAATGGAGGAAAGGGCATTGTGATGTCACAATGGGGAAAGGGCATTGTGATCTCACAATAGGGGAAAGGGCATTGTGATGTCACAATGGGGAAAACTGCATTGTGATGTCACAATGGGGGAAAGGGCATTGTGATGTCACAATGCGGAAAACGGCATTGTGATGTCACAATGGGGGAAAGTGCATTGTGATGTCACAATGTGGGAAATGGCATTGTGATGTCACAATGGGGGAAATGGTATTGTTTTGTCACAATGCGGGAAATGGCATTGTGATGTCACAATAGGGGAAATGGAATTGTGATGTTACAATAGGTAAAACAGCATTGTGATGTCACAATGGGGGAAAGGTCATTGTGATGTCACAATGAGGAAAACGGCATTGTGATGTCACAATGGGGGAAAGTGCATTGTGATGTCACAATGGGGGAAAGCGCATTGTGATGTCACAATGGGGAAAACTGAATTGTGATGTCACAATGGGGGAAAGGGCATTGTGATGTCACAATGCGGAAAACGGCATTGCGATGTCACAATGGGGGAAAGTGCATTGTGATGTCAGAATGGGGGAAAGGGCATTGTGATGTCACAATGCGGAAAACAGCATTGTGATGTCACAATGGGGGAAAGGGCATTGTGATGTCACAATGGGGAAAACTGCATTGTGATGTCACAAGGGGGAGAACGGCATTGTGATGTCACAAAGGGGGAAATGGCATTGTGATGTCACAATGGAGGAAAGGGCATTGTGATGTCACAATGGGGGGAAAGGGCATTGTGATGTCACAATAGGGGAAAGGGCATTGTGATGTCACAATGGGGAAAAATGCATTGTGATGTCACAATGGGGGAAAGGGCATTGTGATATCACAATGGGGGAAAGGGCATTGTGATGTCACAATGCAGAAAACGGCATTGTGATGTCACAATGTGGGAAATGGCATTGTGATGTCACAAAGGGGGAAATGGTATTGTTTTGTCACAATGCGGGAAATGGCATTGTGATGTCACAATGGGGGAAATGGAATTGTGATGTCACAATGGGTAAAACAGCATTGTGATGTCACAATGGGGGAAACGGCATTGTGATGTCACAATGGGGAAAACTGCATTGTGATGTCACAATGGGGGAAAGTGCATTGTGATGTCACAATGGGGAAAAGCGCATTGTGATGTCACAATGGGGAAAACTGAATTGTGATGTCACAATGGGGGAAAGGGCATTGTGATGTCACAATGCGGAAAACGGCATTGTGATGTCACAATGGGGGAAAGTGCATTGTGATGTCAGAATGGGGGAAAGGGCATTGTGATGTCACAATGCGGAAAACGGCATTGTGATGTCAGAATGGGGGAAAGGGCATTGTGATGTCAGAATGGGGGAAAGGGCATTGTGATGTCACAATGCGGAAAACGGCATTGTGATGTCACAATGGGGAAAACGGCATTGTGATGTCACAATGGTGATAAC
Source organism: Eleutherodactylus coqui (assembly GCF_035609145.1). Taxonomy (NCBI): domain Eukaryota; kingdom Metazoa; phylum Chordata; class Amphibia; order Anura; family Eleutherodactylidae; genus Eleutherodactylus; species Eleutherodactylus coqui. The sequence continues at coordinate 123,924 of NW_027102248.1, forward strand.
GGCATTGTGATGTCACAATGGGGAAAAGGGCATTGTGATGTAACCATGGGGTAAACTGCATTGTGATGTCACAATGCAGAAAACGGCATTGTGATGTCACAATGTGGGAAATGGCATTGTGATGTCACAATGGGGGAAATGGTATTGTGATGTCACAATAGGGAAAACGGCATTGTGATGTCACAATGGGGGAAAGGGCATTGTGATGTCACAATGGGGGAAAGGGCATTGTGATGTCACAATGGGGAAAACGGCATTGTGATGTCACAATGGGGGAAAGGGCATTGTGATGTCACAATGGGGGAAAGGGCATTGTGATGTCACAATGGGGAAAACGGCATTGCAATGTCACAATGGGGGAAAGGGCATTGTGATGTCACAATGGGGGAAAGGGCATTGTGATATCACAATGGGGGAAAGGGCATTGTAATGTCACAATGCAGAAAACGGCATTGTGATGTCACAATGTGGGAAATGGCATTGTGATGTCACAATGGGGGAAATGGTATTGTTTTGTCACAATGCGGGAAATGGCATTGTGATATCACAATGGGGAAAACGGCATTGTGATGTCACAATTGGGGAAATGGCATTGTGATGTCACAATGGGGGAAAGGGCATTGTGATGTCACAATGGGGGAAAGTGCATTGTGATGTCACAATGGGGGAAAGCGCATTGTGATGTCACAATGGGGAAAATTGAATTGTGATGTCACAATGGGGGAAAGGGCATAGTGATGTCACAATGCGGAAAACGGCATTGTGATGTCACAATGGTGAAAATGGCATTGTGATGTCACAATGCGGAAAACGGCATTGTGATGTCACAATGCGGAAAACAGCATTGTGATGTCACAATGGGGGAAATTGCATTGTGATGTCACAATGGGGGAAAGTGCATTGTGATGTCACAAAGGGGGAAATGGCATTGTGATGTCACAATGGAGGAAAGGGCATTGTGATGTCACAATGGGGGGAAAGGGCATTGTGATGTCACAATAGGGGAAAGGGCATTGTGATGTCACAATGGGGAAAAATGCATTGTGATGTCACAATGGGGGAAAGGGCATTGTGATGTCACAATGGGGGAAAGGGCATTGTGATATCACAATGGGGGAAAGGGCATTGTGATGTCACAATGCAGAAAACGGCATTGTGATGTCACAATGTGGGAAATGGCATTGTGATGTCACAAAGGGGGAAATGGTATTGTTTTGTCACAATGCGGGAAATGGCATTGTGATGTCACAATGGGGGAAATGGAATTGTGATGTCACAATGGGTAAAACAGCATTGTGATGTCACAATGGGGGAAAGGGCATTGTGATGTCACAATGGGGAAAACTGCATTGTGATGTCACAATGGGGGAAAGTGCATTGTGATGTCACAATGGGGAAAAGCGCATTGTGATGTCACAATGGGGAAAACTGAATTGTGATGTCACAATGGTGGAAAGGGCATTGTGATGTCACAATGCGGAAAACGGCATTGTGATGTCACAATGGGGGAAAGTGCATTGTGATGTCAGAATGGGGGAAAGGGCATTGTGATGTCATAATGGGGAAAACGGCATTGTGATGTCACAATGGGGGAAATGGCATTGTGATGTCACAATGCGGAAAACGACATTGTGATGTCACAATGGGGGAAATTGCATTGCGATGTCACAATAGGGAAAACGGCATTGTGATGTCACATTGGGGGAAATGGCATTGTGATGTCACAATGGGGGAAAGGGCATTGTGATGTCACAATGGGGAAAACGGCATTGTGATGTCACAATGTTGGAAAGGGCATTGTGATGTCACAATGGGGGAAAGGGCATTGTGATGTCACAATGGGGAAAACGGCATTGCAATGTCACAATGGGGGAAAGGGCATTGTGATGTCACAATGGGGGAAAGGGCATTGTGATATCACAATGGGGAAAGGGCATTGTAATGTCACAATGCAGAAAACGGCATTGTGATGTCACAATGTGGGAAATGGCATTGTGATGTCACAATGGGGGAAATGGTATTGTTTTGTCACAATGCGGGAAATGGCATTGTGATGTCACAATGGGGAAAACGGCATTGTGATGTCACAATGGGGGAATTGGCATTGTGATGTCACAATGCGGAAAACGGCATTGTGATGTCACAATGGGGGAAATGGTATTGTTTTGTCACAATGCGGGAAATGGCATTGTGATGTCACAATGGGGGAAATGGAATTGTGATGTTACAATGGGTAATACAGCATTGTGATGTCACAATGGGGGAAAGGGCATTGTGATGTCACAATGGGGAAAACTGCATTGTGATGTCACAATGGGGGAAAGGGCATTGTGATGTCACAATGCGGAAAACGGCATTGTGATGTCACAGTGGGGGAAAGTGCATTGTGATGTCACAATGGGGGAAAGCGCATTGTGATGTCACAATGGGGAAAATTGAATTGTGATGTCACAATGGGGGAAAGGGCATTGTGATGTCACAATGCGGAAAACGGCATTGTGATGTCACAATGGGGGAAATGGCATTGTGATGTCACAATGCGGAAAACGGCATTGTGATGTCACAATGGGGGAAATTGCATTGTGATATCACAATGGGGAAAGGGCATAGTGATGTCACAATGTGGGAAAACGGCATTGTGATGTCACATTGGGAGAAAGGGCATTGTGATGTCACAATGGGGTAAACTGCATTGTGATGTCACAATGGGGGAAAAGGCATTGGGATGTCACAATGGGGGAAATGGCATTGTGATGTCACAATGGTGAAAACGGCATTGTGATGTCACAATGGTGAAAACGGCATTGTGATGTCACAATGGGGAAAAGGCATTGGGATGTCACAATGGGGGAAATGGCATTGTGATGTCACAATGGTGAAAACGGCATTGTGATGTCACAATGGTGAAAACGGCATTGTGATGTCACAATGGGGAAAAGGGCATTGTGATGTTACAATGGGGGAAATGGTATTGTTTTGTCACAATGCGGAAAACGGCATTGTGATGTCACAATGGGGGAAATTGCATTGTGATATCACAATGGGGGAAAGGGCATAGTGATGTCACAATAGGGAAAACGGCATTGTGATGTCACATTGGGAGAAAGGGCATTGTGATGTCACAATGGGGAAAACTGCATTGTTATGTCACAATGTGGGAAATTGCATTGTGATGTCACAATGGGGGAAAGGGCATTGTGATGTCACAATGGGGAAAAAGGCATTGTGATGTCACAATGGGGGGAAAGGAATTGTGATGTTACAATGGGTAAAACAGCATTGTGATGTCACAATGGGGGAAAGGGCATTGTGATGTCACAATGAGGAAAACGGCATTGTGATGTCACAATGGGGGAAAGTGCATTGTGATGTCACAATGGGGGAAAGCGCATTGTGATGTCACAATGGGGAAAACTGAATTGTGATGTCACAATGGGGGAAAGGGCATTGTGATGTCACAATGCGGAAAACGGCATTGTGATGTCACAATGGGGGAAAGTGCATTGTGATGTCAGAATGGGGGAAAGGGCATTGTGATGTCACAATGCGGAAAACGGCATTGTGATGTCACAATAGGGGAAATACATTGTGATGTCACAATGGGGAAAACTGCATTGTGATGTCACAATGGGGGAAAGGGCATTGTGATGTCACAATGGGGAGAACGGCATTGTGATGTCACAAAGGGGGAAATGGCATTGTGATGTCACAATGGAGGAAAGGGCATTGTGATGTCACAATGGGGAAAGGGCATTGTGATCTCACAATAGGGGAAAGGGCATTGTGATGTCACAATGGGGAAAACTGCATTGTGATGTCACAATGGGGGAAAGGGCATTGTGATGTCACAATGCGGAAAACGGCATTGTGATGTCACAATGGGGGAAAGTGCATTGTGATGTCACAATGTGGGAAATGGCATTGTGATGTCACAATGGGGGAAATGGTATTGTTTTGTCACAATGCGGAAAATGGCATTGTGATGTCACAATAGGGGAAATGGAATTGTGATGTTACAATAGGTAAAACAGCATTGTGATGTCACAATGGGGGAAAGGTCATTGTGATGTCACAATGAGGAAAACGGCATTGTGATGTCACAATGGGGGAAAGTGCATTGTGATGTCACAATGGGGGAAAGCGCATTGTGATGTCACAATGGGGAAAACTGAATTGTGATGTCACAATGGGGGAAAGGGCATTGTGATGTCACAATGCGGAAAACGGCATTGCGATGTCACAATGGGGGAAAGTGCATTGTGATGTCAGAATGGGGGAAAGGGCATTGTGATGTCACAATGCGGAAAACAGCATTGTGATGTCACAATGGGGGAAAGGGCATTGTGATGTCACAATGGGGAAAACTGCATTGTGATGTCACAATGGGGGAAAGGGCATTGTGATGTCACAAGGGGGAGAACGGCATTGTGATGTCACAAAGGGGGAAATGGCATTGTGATGTCACAATGGAGGAAAGGGCATTGTGATGTCACAATGGGGGGAAAGGGCATTGTGATGTCACAATAGGGGAAAGGGCATTGTGATGTCACAATGGGGAAAAATGCATTGTGATGTCACAATGGGGGAAAGGGCATTGTGATATCACAATGGGGGAAAGGGCATTGTGATGTCACAATGCAGAAAACGGCATTGTGATGTCACAATGTGGGAAATGGCATTGTGATGTCACAAAGGGGGAAATGGTATTGTTTTGTCACAATGCGGGAAATGGCATTGTGATGTCACAATGGGGGAAATGGAATTGTGATGTCACAATGGGTAAAACAGCATTGTGATGTCACAATGGGGGAAACGGCATTGTGATGTCACAATGGGGAAAACTGCATTGTGATGTCACAATGGGGGAAAGTGCATTGTGATGTCACAATGGGGAAAAGCGCATTGTGATGTCACAATGGGGAAAACTGAATTGTGATGTCACAATGGGGGAAAGGGCATTGTGATGTCACAATGCGGAAAACGGCATTGTGATGTCACAATGGGGGAAAGTGCATTGTGATGTCAGAATGGGGGAAAGGGCATTGTGATGTCACAATGCGGAAAACGGCATTGTGATGTCAGAATGGGGGAAAGGGCATTGTGATGTCAGAATGGGGGAAAGGGCATTGTGATGTCACAATGCGGAAAACGGCATTGTGATGTCACAATGGGGAAAACGGCATTGTGATGTCACAATGGTGATAACGGCATTGTGATGTCACAATGGGGAAAAGGGCACTGTGATGTAACCATGGGGTAAACTGCATTGTGATGTCACAATGCAGAAAACGGCATTGTGATGTCACAATGTGGGAAATGGCATTGTGATGTCACAATGGGGGAAATGGTATTGTGATGTCACAATAGGGAAAACGGCATTGTGATGTCACAATGGGGGAAAGGGCATTGTGATGTCACAATGGGGGAAAGGGCATTGTGATGTCACAATGGGGAAAACGGCATTGTGATGTCACAATGGGGGAAAGGGCATTGTGATGTCACAATGGGGGAAAGGGCATTGTGATGTCACAATGGGGAAAACGGCATTGCAATGTCACAATGGGGGAAAGGGCATTGTGATGTCACAATGGGGGAAAGGGCATTGTGATATCACAATGGGGGAAAGGGCATTGTAATGTCACAATGCAGAAAACGGCATTGTGATGTCACAATGTGGGAAATGGCATTGTGATGTCACAATGGGGGAAATGGTATTGTTTTGTCACAATGCGGGAAATGGCATTGTGATATCACAATGGGGAAAACGGCATTGTGATGTCACAATTGGGGAAATGGCATTGTGATGTCACAATGGGGGAAAGGGCATTGTGATGTCACAATGGGGGAAAGTGCATTGTGATGTCACAATGGGGGAAAGCGCATTGTGATGTCACAATGGGGAAAATTGAATTGTGATGTCACAATGGGGGAAAGGGCATAGTGATGTCACAATGCGGAAAACGGCATTGTGATGTCACAATGGTGAAAATGGCATTGTGATGTCACAATGCGGAAAACGGCATTGTGATGTCACAATGCGGAAAACAGCATTGTGATGTCACAATGGGGGAAATTGCATTGTGATGTCACAATGGGGGAAAGTGCATTGTGATGTCAGAATGGGGGAAAGGGCATTGTGATGTCACAATGCGGAAAACGGCATTGTGATGTCACAATGGGGGAAAGGGCATTGTGATGTCACAATGGGGAAAACTGCATTGTGATGTCACAATGGGGGAAAGGGCATTGTGATGTCACAATGGGGGAAAGGGCATTGTGATGTCACAATGGGGAAAACTGCATTGTGATGTCACAATGGGGGAAAGGGCATTGTGATGTCACAATGCGGAAAACGGCATTGTGATGTCACAATGGGGGAAAGTGCATTGTGATGTCACAATGGGGGAAAGGGCATTGTGATGTCACAATGCGGAAAACGGCATTGTGATGTCACAATGGGGGAAAGGGCATTGTGATGTCACAATGGGGAAAACTGCATTGTGATGTCACAATGGGGTTAAGGGCATTGTGATGTCACAATGGGGGAAAGGGCATTGTGTTGTCACAATGGGGAAAACTGCATTGTGATGTCACAATGGGGGAAAGGGCATTGTGATGTCACAATGCGGAAAACGGCATTGTGATGTCACAATGGGGGAAAGTGCATTGTGATGTCACAATGGGGGAAAGGGCATTGTGATGTCACAATGCAGAAAACGGCATTGTGATGTCACAATGTGGGAAATGGCATTGTGATGTCACAATGGGGGAAATGGTATTGTTTTGTCACAATGCGGGAAATGGCATTGTGATGTCACAATGGGGGAAATGGAATTGTGATGTTACAATGGGTAAAACAGCATTGTGATGTCACAATGGGGGAAAGGGCATTGTGATGTCACAATGAGGAAAACGGCATTGTGATGTCACAATGGGGGAAAGTGCATTGTGATGTCACAATGGGGGAAAGCGCATTGTGATGTCACAATGGGGAAAACTGAATTGTGATGTCACAATGGGGGAAAGGGCATTGTGATGTCACAATGCGGAAAACGGCATTGTGATGTCACAATGGGGGAAAGTGCATTGTGATGTCAGAATGGGGGAAAGGGCATTGTGATGTCACAATGCGGAAAACGGCATTGTGATGTCACAATAGGGGAAAGACATTGTGATGTCACAATGGGGAAAACTGCATTGTGATGTCACAATGGGGGAAAGGGCATTGTGATGTCACAATGGGGAGAACAGCATTGTGATGTCACAAAGGGGGAAATGGCATTGTGATGTCACAATGGGGGAAAGGGCATTGTGATGTCACAATGGGGGAAAGGGCATTGTGATGTCACAATGCGGAAAACGGCATTGCGATGTAACAATGGGGGAAAGTGCATTGTGATGTCACAATGGGGAAAACTGCATTGTGATGTCACAATGGGGGAAAATGCATTGTGATGTCACAATGCGGAAAACGGCATTGTGATGTCACAATGGGGGAAAGTGCATTGTGATGTCACAATGGGGGAAAGGGCATTGTGATGTCACAATGCAGAAAACGGCATTGTGATGTCATTATGTGGGAAATGGCATTGTGATGTCACAATGGGGGAAATGGTATTGTTTTGTCACAATGCGGGAAATGGCATTGTGATGTCACAATGGGGGAAATGGAATTGTGATGTTACAATGGGTAAAACAGCATTGTGATGTCACAATGGGGGAAAGGGCATTGTGATGTCACAATGAGGAAAACGGCATTGTGATGTCACAATGGGGGAAAGTGCATTGTGATGTCACAATGGGGGAAAGCGCATTGTGATGTCACAATGGGGAAAACTGAATTGTGATGTCACAATGGGGGAAAGGGCATTGTGATGTCACAATGCGGAAAACGGCATTGTGATGTCACAATGGGGGAAAGTGCATTGTGATGTCAGAATGGGGGAAAGGGCATTGTGATGTCACAATGCGGAAAACGGCATTGTGATGTCACAATGGGGGAAAGACATTGTGATGTCACAATGGGGGAAAGGGCATTGTGATGTCACAATGGGGAGAACAGCATTGTGATGTCACAAAGGGGGAAATGGCATTGTGATGTCACAATGGGGAGAACAGCATTGTGATGTCACAATGCGGAAAACGGCATTGCGATGTAACAATGGGGGAAAGTGCATTGTGATGTCACAATGGGGGAAAGGGCATTGTGATGTCACAATGCAGAAAACGGCATTGTGATGTCACAATGTGGGAAATGGCATTGTGATGTCACAATGGGGGAAATGGTATTGTTTTGTCACAATGCGGGAAATGGCATTGTGATGTCATAATGGGGAAAACGGCATTGTGATGTCACAATGGGGGAAATGGCATTGTGCTGTCACAATGCGGAAAACGGCATTGTGATGTCACAATGGGGGAAATTGCATTGTGATGTCACAATAGGGAAAACGGCATTGTGATGTCACATTGGGGGAAATGGCATTGTGATGTCACAATGGGGGAAAGGGCATTGTGATGTCACAATGGGGAAAACGGCATTGTGATGTCACAATGGGGGAAAGGGCATTGTGATGTCACAATGGGGGAAAGGGCATTGTGATGTCACAATGGGGAAAACGGCATTGCAATGTCACAATGGGGGAAAGGGCATTGTGATGTCACAATGGGGGAAAGGGCATTGTGATATCACAATGGGGGAAAGGGCATTGTAATGTCACAATGCAGAAAACGGTATTGTGATGTCACAATGTGGGAAATGGCATTGTGATGTCACAATGGGGGAAATGGTATTGTTTTGTCACAATGCGGGAAATGGCATTGTGATATCACAATGGGGAAAACGGCATTGTGATGTCACAATGGGGGAAATGGCATTGTGATGTCACAATGCGGAAAACGGCATTGTGATGTCACAATGGGGGAAATGGTATTGTTTTGTCACAATGCGGGAAATGGCATTGTGATGTCACAATGGGGGAAATGGAATTGTGATGTTACAATGGATAAAACAGCATTGTGATGTCACAATGGGGGAAAGGGCATTGTGATGTCACAATGGGGAAAACTGCATTGTGATGTCACAATGGGGGATAGGGCATTGTGATGTCACAATGGGGGAAAGTGCATTGTGATGTCACAATGGGGGAAAGCACATTGTGATGTCACAATGGGGAAAATGGCATTGTGATGTCACAATGCGGAAAACGGCATTGTGATGTCACAATGCGGAAAACGGCATTGTGATGTCACAATGGGGGAAATTGCATTGTGATATCACAATGGGGAAAGGGCATAGTGATGTCACAATAGGGAAAACGGCATTGTGATGTCACATTGGGAGAAAGGGCATTGTGATGTCACAATGGGGAAAACTGCATTGTGATGTCACAATGGGGGAAAGGGCATTGTGATGTCACAATGGGGGAAAGGGCATTGTGATGTCACAATGGGGAAAACTGCATTGTGATGTCACAATGGGGGAAAGGGCATTGTGATGTCACAATGCGGAAAACGGCATTGTGATGTCACAATGGGGGAAAGTGCATTGTGATGTCACAATGGGGGAAAGGGCATTGTGATGTCACAATGCAGAAAACGGCATTGTGATGTCACAATGTGGGAAATGGCATTGTGATGTCACAATGGGGGAAATGGTATTGTTTTGTCACAATGCGGGAAATGGCATTGTGATGTCACAATGGGGGAAATGGAATTGTGATGTTACAATGGGTAAAACAGCATTGTGATGTCACAATGGGGGAAAGGGCATTGTGATGTCACAATGAGGAAAACGGCATTGTGATGTCACAATGGGGGAAAGTGCATTGTGATGTCACAATGGGGGAAAGCGCATTGTGATGTCACAATGGGGAAAACTGAATTGTGATGTCACAATGGGGGAAAGGGCATTGTGATGTCACAATGCGGAAAACGGCATTGTGATGTCACAATGGGGGAAAGTGCATTGTGATGTCAGAATGGGGGAAAGGGCATTGTGATGTCACAATGCGGAAAACGGCATTGTGATGTCACAATAGGGGAAAGACATTGTGATGTCACAATGGGGAAAACTGCATTGTGATGTCACAATGGGGGAAAGGGCATTGTGATGTCACAATGGGGAGAACAGCATTGTGATGTCACAAAGGGGGAAATGGCATTGTGATGTCACAATGGGGGAAAGGGTATTGTGATGTCACAATGCGGAAAACGGCATTGCGATGTAACAATGGGGGAAAGTGCATTGTGATGTCACAATAGGGAAAACTGCATTGTGATGTCACAATGGGGGAAAGTGCATTGTGATGTCACAATGCGGAAAACGGCATTGTGATGTCACAATGGGGGAAAGTGCATTGTGATGTCACAATGGGGGAAAGGGCATTGTGATGTCACAATGCAGAAAACGGCATTGTGATGTCACAATGTGGGAAATGGCATTGTGATGTCACAATGGGGGAAATGGTTTTGTTTTGTCACAATGCGGGAAATGGCATTGTGATGTCACAATGGGGGAAATGGAATTGTGATGTTACAATGGGTAAAACAGCATTGTGATGTCACAATGGGGGAAAGGGCATTGTGATGTCACAATGAGGAAAACGGCATTGTGATGTCACAATGGGGGAAAGTGCATTGTGATGTCACAATGGGGGAAAGCGCATTGTGATGTCACAATGGGGAAAACTGAATTGTGATGTCACAATGGGGGAAAGGGCATTGTGATGTCACAATGCGGAAAACGGCATTGTGATGTCACAATGGGGGAAAGTGCATTGTGATGTCAGAATGGGGGAAAGGGCATTGTGATGTCACAATGTGGAAAACGGCATTGTGATGTCACAATGGGGGAAAGACATTGTGATGTCACAATGGGGAAAACTGCATTGTGATGTCACAATGGGGGAAAGGGCATTGTGATGTCACAATGGGGAGAACAGCATTGTGATGTCACAAAGGGGGAAATGGCATTGTGATGTCACAATGGGGAGAACAGCATTGTGATGTCACAATGCGGAAAACGGCATTGCGATGTAACAATGGGGGAAAGTGCATTGTGATGTCACAATGGGGGAAAGGGCATTGTGATGTCACAATGCAGAAAACGGCATTGTGATGTCACAATGTGGGAAATGGCATTGTGATGTCACAATGGGGGAAATGGTATTGTTTTGTCACAATGCGGGAAATGGCATTGTGATGTCATAATGGGGAAAACGGCATTGTGATGTCACAATGGGGGAAATGGCATTGTGATGTCACAATGCGGAAAACGGCATTGTGATGTCACAATGGGGGAAATTGCATTGTGATGTCACAATAGGGAAAACGGCATTGTGATGTCACATTGGGGGAAATGGCATTGTGATGTCACAATGGGGGAAAGGGCATTGTGATGTCACAATGGGGAAAACGGCATTGTGATGTCACAATGGGGGAAAGGGCATTGTGATGTCACAATGGGGGAAAGGGCATTGTGATGTCACAATGGGGAAAACGGCATTGCAATGTCACAATGGGGGAAAGGGCATTGTGATGTCACAATGGGGGAAAGGGCATTGTGATATCACAATGGGGGAAAGGGCATTGTAATGTCACAATGCAGAAAACGGCATTGTGATGTCACAATGCGGGAAATGGCATTGTGATATCACAATGGGGAAAACGGCATTGTGATGTCACAATGGGGGAAATGGCATTGTGATGTCACAATGCGGAAAACGGCATTGTGATGTCACAATGGGGGAAATGGTATTGTTTTGTCACAATGCGGGAAATGGCATTGTGATGTCACAATGGGAGAAAGGGCATTGTGATGTCACAATGCGGAAAACGGCATTGTGATGTCACAATGGGGAAAATGGCATTGTGATGTCACAATGCGGAAAACGGCATTGTGATGTCACAATGCGGAAAACGGCATTGTGATGTCACAATGGGGGAAATTGCATTGTGATATCACAATGGGGAAAGGGCATAGTGATGTCACAATAGGGAAAACGGCATTGTGATGTCACATTGGGAGAAAGGGCATTGTGATGTCACAATGGGTAAAACAGCATTGTGATGTCACAATGCGGAAAACGGCATTGTGATGTCACAATGTGGGAAATGGCATTGTGATGTCACAATGGGGGAAATGGTATTGTTTTGTCACAATGCGGGAAATGGCATTGTGATGTCACAATGGGGGAAATGGAATTGTGATGTTACAATGGGTAAAACAGCATTGTGATGTCACAATGGGGGAAAGGGCATTGTGATGTCACAATGAGGAAAACGGCATTGTGATGTCACAATGGGGGAAAGTGCATTGTGATGTCACAATGGGGGAAAGCGCATTGTGATGTCACAATGGGGAAAACTGAATTGTGATGTCACAATGGGGGAAAGGGCATTGTGATGTCACAATGCGGAAAACGGCATTGTGATGTCACAATGGGGGAAAGTGCATTGTGATGTCAGAATGGGGGAAAGGGCATTGTGATGTCACAATGCGGAAAACGGCATTGTGATGTCACAATGGGGGAAAGACATTGTGATGTCACAATGGGGAAAACTGCATTGTGATGTCACAATGGGGGAAAGGGCATTGTGATGTCACAATGGGTAGAACAGCATTGTGATGTCACAAAGGGGGAAATGGCATTGTGATGTCACAATGGGGGAAAGGGCATTGTGATGTCACAATGCGGAAAACGGCATTGCGATGTAACAATGGGGGAAAGTGCATTGTGATGTCACAATGGGGAAAACTGCAGTGTGATGTCACAATGGGGGAAAGTGCATTGTGATGTCACAATGCGGAAAACGGCATTGTGATGTCACAATGGGGGAAAGTGCATTGTGATGTCACTATGGGGGAAAGGGCATTGTGATGTCACAATGCAGAAAACGGCATTGTGATGTCACAATGTGGGAAATGGCATTGTGATGTCACAATGGGGGAAATGGTTTTGTTTTGTCACAATGCGGGAAATGGCATTGTGATGTCACAATGGGGGAAATGGAATTGTGATGTTACAATGGGTAAAACAGCATTGTGATGTCACAATGGGGGAAAGGGCATTGTGATGTCACAATGAGGAAAACGGCATTGTGATGTCACAATGGGGGAAAGTGCATTGTGATGTCACAATGGGGGAAAGCGCATTGTGATGTCACAATGGGGAAAACTGAATTGTGATGTCACAATGGGGGAAAGGGCATTGTGATGTCACAATGCGGAAAACGGCATTGTGATGTCACAATGGGGGAAAGTGCATTGTGATGTCAGAATGGGGGAAAGGGCATTGTGATGTCACAATGTGGAAAACGGCATTGTGATGTCACAATGGGGGAAAGACATTGTGATGTCACAATGGGGAAAACTGCATTGTGATGTCACAATGGGGGAAAGGGCATTGTGATGTCACAATGGGGAGAACAGCATTGTGATGTCACAAAGGGGGAAATGGCATTGTGATGTCACAATGGGGAGAACAGCATTGTGATGTCACAATGCGGAAAACGGCATTGCGATGTAACAATGGGGGAAAGTGCATTGTGATGTCACAATGGGGGAAAGGGCATTGTGATGTCACAATGCAGAAAACGGCATTGTGATGTCACAATGTGGGAAATGGCATTGTGATGTCACAATGGGGGAAATGGTATTGTTTTGTCACAATGCGGGAAATGGCATTGTGATGTCATAATGGGGAAAACGGCATTGTGATGTCACAATGGGGGAAATGGCATTGTGATGTCACAATGCGGAAAACGGCATTGTGATGTCACAATGGGGGAAATTGCATTGTAATGTCACAATAGGGAAAACGGCATTGTGATGTCACATTGGGGGAAATGGCATTGTGATGTCACAATGGGGGAAAGGGCATTGTGATGTCACAATGGGGAAAACGGCATTGTGATGTCACAATGGGGGAAAGGGCATTGTGATGTCACAATGGGGGAAAGGGCATTGTGATGTCACAATGGGGAAAACGGCATTGCAATGTCACAATGGGGGAAAGGGCATTGTGATGTCACAATGGGGGAAAGGGCATTGTGATATCACAATGGGGGAAAGGGCATTGTAATGTCACAATGCAGAAAACGGCATTGTGATGTCACAATGTGGGAAATGGCATTGTGATGTCACAATGGGGGAAATGGTATTGTTTTGTCACAATGCGGGAAATGGCATTGTGATATCACAATGGGGAAAACGGCATTGTGATGTCACAATGGGGGAAATGGCATTGTGATGTCACAATGCGGAAAACGGCATTGTGATGTCACAATGGGGGAAATGGTATTGTTTTGTCACAATGCGGGAAATGGCATTGTGATGTCACAATGGGGGAAATGGAATTGTGATGTTACAATGGGTAAAACAGCATTGTGATGTCACAATGGGGGAAAGGGCATTGTGATGTCACAATGGGGAAAACTGCATTGTGATGTCACAATGGGGGATGAGGCATTGTGATGTCACAATGGGGGAAAGTGCATTGTGATGTCACAATGGGGGAAAGCACATTGTGATGTCACAATGGGGAAAATTGAATTGTGATGTCACAATGGGAAAAAGGGCATTGTGATGTCACAATGCGGAAAACGGCATTGTGATGTCACAATGGGGAAAATGGCATTGTGATGTCACAATGCGGAAAACGGCATTGTGATGTCACAATGCGGAAAACGGCATTGTGATGTCACAATGGGGGAAATTGCATTGTGATATCACAATGGGGAAAGGGCATAGTGATGTCACAATGGGGGAAAACGGCATTGTGATGTCACATTGGGAGAAAGGGCATTGTGATGTCACAATGGGTAAAACAGCATTGTGATGTCACAATGCGGAAAACGGCATTGTGATGTCACAATGTGGGAAATGGCATTGTGATGTCACAATGGGGGAAATGGTATTGTTTTGTCACAATGCGGGAAATGGCATTGTGATGTCACAATGGGGGAAATGGAATTGTGATGTTACAATGGGTAAAACAGCATTGTGATGTCACAATGGGGGAAAGGGCATTGTGATGTCACAATGAGGAAAACGGCATTGTGATGTCACAATGGGGGAAAGGGCATTGTGATGTCACAATGGGGAGAACAGCATTGTGATGTCACAAAGGGGGAAATGGCATTGTGATGTCACAATGGGGGAAAGGGCATTGTGATGTCACAATGTGGAAAACGGCATTGCGATGTAACAATGGGGGAAAGTGCATTGTGATGTCACAATGCGGAAAACGGCATTGTGATGTCACAATGGGGGAAAGTGCATTGTGATGTCACAATGGGGGAAAGGGCATTGTGATGTCACAATGCAGAAAACGGCATTGTGATGTCACAATGTGGGAAATGGCATTGTGATGTCACAATGGGGGAAATGGTATTGTTTTGTCACAGTGCGGGAAATGGCATTGTGATGTCACAATGGGGGAAATGCAATTGTGATGTTACAATGGGTAAAACAGCATTGTGATGTCACAATGGGGGAAAGGGCATTGTGATGTCACAATGAGGAAAACGGCATTGTGATGTCACAATGGGGGAAAGTGCATTGTGATGTCACAATGGGGGAAAGCGCATTGTGATGTCACAATGGGGAAAACTGAATTGTGATGTCACAATGGGGGAAAGGGCATTGTGATGTCACAATGCGGAAAACGGCATTGTGATGTCACAATGGGGGAAAGTGCATTGTGATGTCAGAATAGGGGAAAGGGCATTGTGATGTCACAATGCGGAAAACGGCATTGTGATGTCACAATGGGGGAAAGACATTGTGATGTCACAATGGGGAAAACTGCATTGTGATGTCACAATGGGGGAAAGGGCATTGTGATGTCACAATGGGGAGAACAGCATTGTGATGTCACAAAGGGGGAAATGGCATTGTGATGTCACAATGGGGAGAACAGCATTGTGATGTCACAATGCGGAAAACGGCATTGCGATGTAACAATGGGGGAAAGTGCATTGTGATGTCACAATGGGGGAAAGGGCATTGTGATGTCACAATGCAGAAAACGGCATTGTGATGTCACAATGTGGGAAATGGCATTGTGATGTCACAATGGGGGGAATGGTATTGTTTTGTCACAATGCGGGAAATGGCATTGTGATGTCATAATGGGGAAAACGGCATTGTGATGTCACAATGGGGGAAATGGCATTGTGATGTCACAATGCGGAAAACGGCATTGTGATGTCACAATGGGGGAAATTGCATTGTGATGTCACAATAGGGAAAACGGCATTGTGATGTCACATTGGGGGAAATGGCATTGTGATGTCACAATGGGGGAAAGGGCATTGTGATGTCACAATGGGGAAAACGGCATTGTGATGTCACAATGGGGGAAAGGGCATTGTGATGTCACAATGGGGGAAAGGGCATTGTGATGTCACAATGGGGAAAACGGCATTGCAATGTCACAATGGGGGAAAGGGCATTGTGATGTCACAATGGGGGAAAGGGCATTGTGATATCACAATGGGGGAAAGGGCATTGTAATGTCACAATGCAGAAAACGGCATTGTGATGTCACAATGTGGGAAATGGCATTGTGATGTCACAATGGGGGAAATGGTATTGTTTTGTCACAATGCGGGAAATGGCATTGTGATATCACAATGGGGAAAACGGCATTGTGATGTCACAATGGGGGAAATGGCATTGTGATGTCACAATGGGGGAAATGGTATTGTTTTGTCACAATGCGGGAAATGGCATTGTGATGTCACAATGGGGGAAATGGAATTGTGATGTTACAATGGGGGAAATGGTATTGTTTTGTCACAATGCGGGAAATGGTATTGTGATGTCATAATGGGGAAAACGGCATTGTGATGTCACAATGGGGGAAATGGCATTGTGATGTCACAATGCGGAAAACGGCATTGTGATGTCACAATGGGGGAAATTGCATTGTGATGTCACAATAGGGAAAACGGCATTGTGATGTCACATTGGGGGAAATGGCATTGTGATGTCACAATGGGGGAAAGGGCATTGTGATGTCACAATGGGGAAAACGGCATTGTGATGTCACAATGGGGGAAAGGGCATTGTGATGTCACAATGGGGGAAAGGGCATTGTGATGTCACAATGGGGAAAACGGCATTGCAATGTCACAATGGGGGAATGGGCATTGTGATGTCACAATGGGGGAAATGGTATTGTTTTCTCACAATGCGGGAAATGGCATTGTGATGTCACAATGGGGGATGAGGCATTGTGATGTCACAATGGGGGAAAGTGCATTGTGATGTCACAATGGGGGAAAGCACATTGTGATGTCACAATGGGGAAAATTGAATTGTGATGTCACAATGGGGGAAAGGGCATTGTGATGTCACAATGCGGAAAACGGCATTGTGATGTCACAATGGGGAAAATGGCATTGTGATGTCACAATGCGGAAAACGGCATTGTGATGCCACAATGCGGAAAACGGCATTGTGATGTCACAATGGGGGAAATTGCATTGTGATATCACAATGGGGGAAATGGTATTGTGATGTCACAATAGGGAAAACGGCATTGTGATGTCACATTGGGAGAAAGGGCATTGTGATGTCACAGTGGGTAAAACAGCATTGTGATGTCACAATGGGTAAAACAGCATTGTGATGTCACAATGGGGGAAATGGCATTGTGATGTCACAATGGGGGAAATGGTATTGTTTTGTCACAATGCGGGAAATGGCATTGTGATGTCACCATGGGGGAAATGGAATTGTGATGTTACAATGGGTAAAACAGCATTGTGATGTTACAATGGGTAAAACAGCATTGTGATGTCACAATGGGGGAAAGGGCATTGTGATGTCACAATGCGGAAAACGGCATTGTGATGTCACAATGGGGGAAATGGCATTGTGATGTCACAATGCGGAAAACGGCATTGTGATGTCACAATGGGGGAAATTGCATTGTGATATCACAATGGGGAAAGGGCATAGTGATGTCACAATGTGGGAAAACGGCATTGTGATGTCACATTGGGAGAAAGGGCATTGTGATGTCACAATGGGGTAAACTGCATTGTGATGTCACAATGGGGGAAAAGGCATTTGGATGTCACAATGGGGGAAATGGCATTGTGATGTCACAATGGTGAAAACGGCATTGTGATGTCACAATGGTGAAAACGGCATTGTGATGTCACAATGGGGAAAAGGGCATTGTGATGTTACAATGGGGGAATGTCTTACCTGCTCAAGATTTTGGCAATTTTTTAACCTCATTAACATACCCGTTAAGCACACAGTCTGAGGTAAGACAAATATAAAACACAAGTTTATTTACTCTTTAGTATATGTAAGTAAAATAGTTAATTAACATATAGGCATTGAGATCACATGGGTAACAAAGTTAAGCATCAATACGTCACCGGATATTGTAGCATCACTCCGCAATCGGGGGATCTCCAGGTACGATTGTCAAGAGGATCCGGGAGTACGCCGGTACGTCTAACGGCCACAAGATGAGTCCCCCCTCTTCCCTGAAGATCACTGCTATTTATGCCGTTCTTACACTACGTGGCATATCTGCTTCTGCGCAGTTATGGGTATATACGTCATTCTAATATGGCTATTCAGGTTCTAGACATGCGTAGTAGATGATTGGCAACACAATATATTGAATATTTTGTCCATGAAGTTATCACATCTGTGTTATATTATGAGTCATTCTTGCTGTCTTACCATATATGTCGATAATATTCTGCATTGAGCAGAATATTCAGACAGGTCATTAGTTCATTGAAGTTCTGGTTAACTCATACGGCAACTAGTTATTTGATTACACAATCATCCAGTTCAATCGTATCCCATACGTGTCACAATCGGTCCTTAATCATTCACTATTTGCCGTATGATACCATTAAAACTTTTGGTTTTCTACAGAATACCTTATATGCCATGAAACAATTCCATAGCGATAAAAGTATTACAACTATGGCCAATACCAAAACAGGATGTATTAGCCAATTAAGAGTGGTTTGTGCAGATGATGAATAACCCATAAAGATGTCATACCAATGGTGTGACGTGGCATCAGCAATAGCCGATCCCATCTTTACAATTTTGCCAGCTATTACAGTAGTACTTACAATATGCGTTGCCAAAGATCTATTAAGCAATTTAATATGTTGCTGTACTTCTTCTGTGTCTTCTAACAACTTTTTGAATTTGGTCAAATTTAGATCCCAATTTGACACATTTAAAGGCAGTGGTTGCCAATTGACAGCCACTGTCTTGTCTTGTTCGGGTAATAACACAAAGGTCTCATTTTCCCAAACAAGTGCAGATACGTTTCGCAAGCATCCTGAAAATGGGACAACCATCCCAGGTACAACAGGTTGATTACTTGCCAAACATACCTCCTGTGGGGCTATTTCAACCATCATCTTAAAAGTGAGTGGCAGCACAGTCCATTCACATACATTGATCGTATTTTGTAATAAGCATGGTTCATAAACAGCCGATTGGACCTTGCATATGGTCCCTTCTAATGTATCATCACACAATGATAAATCATGAGTTCTATTTTGGTCATCAATGTAAATCCCGTTAAATCTAGGTACCCAGAAATGCATATCTTCTGGAACACCTATAAGTAAGGGGAGAACTACAAACTTACACATCACATTCTTTTTAGTAACATTGTATATGAATATGGTCCCTTTACATAATATATCATTGCAAACCATTTTCTGCGCCTCCAACTGTATCCAATCAGTCTCAGTTATAGTCTGATTGAACACGGTCCTCCACACTTGCTCATTGCCAGTCATGAGCATAGTTTGAAGTGTGTTCTTTTGTTGTTGCTGATAAATGGTCTGCAAGGTACATATTGACCAATTAACATAGTTAGATATGTTAGAATTTATTTCATATGAAAACCTATTAGATGCATCTTGCAAATCAAGCATTATTGTGTCCACATCCGTTTGCATACTAAAGGGCTGCCATATAGTGGGCATCCAGTTAGCCTGCAATGTGAGCACATCTTTAATACCACTTCCCGCGTTATGCATTCGATTAGCTAAAGTCTCTATATCAAAACCATTAATAGTCCCAGAAAGCGCTCCGTAGCCTCCGAGTAAGGTATCATACCAAGCTCGACGGGAACGCTTGGTAGGACAAGTCCTTGAGGGTGGAAACTGCACGGAGGCTTGTATAACAGTCTTTTGAGCATCTCGTCCCACCAGGCGACAGGTGGATGGAACCCTTTTTATATGTCCAGGATCTATTTTAGAAGCATTAATGTTCACGAATACCAGGAACTGGCCCCACATGGCCCGATTCTCGATCTCCGTTGCATTCCCACACGTAATTACTTCTGTCTCATTTAAGGGAAATGAAAACTGCACTCCCGTATTTGTACAATTCTGAACATATTGTATCACCAGGGAGTAATTGAGATATGGCAACTCTTTTGGTCTCTGACAGCAGGACACTTTCACAAGTGACGTAATGTTTATTTGTCCCGTTGCCTTATGCAATGCATATGAAGGACGGTAAGTCGAACTTATATGCGATAATGGATTTCCACTCCAGATAGTCCCATCAAAGGTAATATTCACGATATAACATTTCTGGTTGGCTTCACAAGTGAAGTTGTCTTGCTTCCTGGTTCGGGTTGAATTCCTCCAGCCCCACGAATAATCATTCCTTCCGGTGTCATTGACGCGGATCCCTGGCGTCCACGCATCACCTACTGCGAACACCGAACACATGACGCCAAGGATTCCAAAAATGATTATGTGATTCTAGAGAAGGCAAGGAAACAAGCATTATTCCCGCAAATAGCACTTTTCTTGTGGGACATATTCCCATTTCTCTACTCCGGGTCGCATAATAAGCAAAGTTCGATCTTTCCCCACAGCAATAACCTCTGCCGGGGAGGGCGGTCCTTGGTGATTCTGAACCCATATTTTGGCCCCTACATTAGTAACATCAGTTGAGCCAAAACCTTTATCTCCTCTTACAGTAAGTTCAGTGGGGGCCACCCCTTCTTCCACTTGTGTCAGATACACTGGTATTAATAGCAGCTGTGCCATGCGCTCCTTTTTCCCTATTATCAGAGGATCTGTTCCTAAATTTATCATGATTACTTTAATTTCCCCCTGATAATCTGCATCTATGACTCCGCCTAGGACTACTGCACTTCTCAGAGCAAAACTCGATCTAGTGGCTATCTGCCCGAAGTGATTCTCCGGGATCTTGCATCCTATCCCTGTGGGAATAGTACTCACCTTTCCCGGGGCTATCACCACCGTATCAAGAGCATATAGATCCAACCCTGCAGCGGCAGGAGTGGCTCTATAAGGTGCCTGCGCATCTGGATTAATTTTCCAGTATAAGATTGTCTCTACCTTAGCTACATCTATACTGAGATTGGGTGTTAGCATGCGCATTAAGGGTGTCATAGAATCAGTGATGGGCCTGTTGTTGATAATCTGTAAAGCAGCAGTCAGATTATCTCTCCATTGACCATATTTGTCGGTCTCAGTGAGCTTCTTCAGGGTAGATTTTAATAACCCATTCATTCGTTCCACCAGGCCCGCGGCCTGTGGATAGTAGGGCATATGATATACCCATTCTATGTTGTTTTTACTGGCATACTCTTTTACCTGATTTCCGGTAAAATGTGAACCATTGTCTGTCTGGATCTGCAGGGGAGTCCCATAATACTGGGTAATAACTTCCAGAGTACGTAAAGTACTCCATTGTGTTGCTGTTTTACACGGGAATCCCACCATCAGACCTGAGAATGTATCTACTGCTGTACAAATATACTTACATCCTCTGCTCTCAGGGAGGGGCCCTACAAAATCCATCTGCCAAATCTGCGCTGGCAACTGGCCTCTCCCTATGTGTCCCATTACTGTATGAGGCACTTCTCGTTTTTGCACATGTTGACATACTGGACATTGCGCGATTACTTGTTTGATCATGTCCACTGTCAAAGGGATACCTCTTTCTTGTGCCCACCTGTAAGTGGCCTTCTCTCCCAAGTGTCCACTTTTTTGGTGAGCCCAAACAGCTGTACCTTGAAGCCATGCTTCCTTTTCCTTGTCAGGTTCTTGGGCGGCAACAGAAATCGATGCTGCCGCATCTGCTTGAGAATTAAATAAACGTTCCAATGAGTCAAGAGGGACATGAGCATCAACATGAAACACAGTACTTTTAGTACTCCTAATGAATTCCTCTATGTCTTGCCAAAGCTCTTTCCCCCACAATTCCTTACCATGAATGTTCCAGTCGTTCTTCTTCCATCCCATGATCCAAGTGGCCAAACCATTGGCAACTGACCATGAGTCCGTATACAAATGACATTCTTGCCCTTGTTCCTGCTTCAGAGCTAAGAATACTGCACAAAGTTCTGCATATTGACTACTCTTACCTTCTCCTTCCATGACCAACGTCTTGTCTAATTTTGGATTAAAGGCTACACTTTTCCATCTACGTCTTCCACTGATATACTTGGCCGAACCATCCGTGAACCAAGCATGCTCTTTTTGGGAGTCTGTCAACTCAGAGTAAGGTATTCCCCACTTTACTGGGGATTCCTCCATTTGCGCTACTGGTGTAACCTGACCATCTGGAGGGATATCAGCTATCTTTTCATGCAGGGCAGCTATCCCCCCTTCACCTTTTTTCGCTCTTTCCGAGATGTACCATTTCCACTTAATGATACTCTGCTCCTGGGCATGTCCTATCCGATTGGACTTTGGATTAGATAATACCCAACTCATGATGGGTATTTGCGGCCTTAGAAGGACTATGTGTCCTGTCGTCAATTGTTCAGTATCCACCAGGGCCCAATAACATGCCAACAGCTGTTGCTCCAGTGGAGTGTATTTTTCTCCTGCATCTGGTAATTTCCGATTCCAGAAGCCTAGTGGCACTCTTTTGCCCCCTTGCTTCTGCCACAATGACCAGTTTGCATACATATGCTGAACTGATACATGAAGTTCTATCTCACCATCTTGTAAAGGCCATAAATCTACAGCCTGTTGTATGGCTTCTTTTACTGCCTCAAATGCAACCTGTTGCTCTTCTCCCCACGTGAACTCGTACTTCTTGCGAGTCACCTTGTAAAGAGGAGCAAGAAGCTGCCCCAGATGCGGAATGTGTTGTCTCCAGAATCCAAACAATCCTATGTAGGATTGTGTTTCCTTCTTGTCTTTCGGAGTGGGAAAATTTAAGATTTTCTGCCTTGCCTTAGGGAGAATCTCCCTATGGCCCTTATTCCATTGAATTCCTAAGAATTTCACCGTCTGAGAGGGGCCCTGCACCTTGCTATCATTTATTTCCCATCCTTTTTCCCGCAAATGATGTAACAGTCTGTCCAATTGTTTCTTTACAGATTGTTCATCCGGTCCCTGAATCATTATATCATCGATATAATGTGAAAACTGCATTTCTGATGGTAAATCAAACTCATCCAAATGTTCTGCCACCGTCCGGTGACAGATGGTTGGACTATGTATCCAACCTTGTGGCAATCGAGTGAACGTATATTGACGTCCTTGCCACGTAAAGGCAAACTGATCTTGTGCCTTTTCTTCTATTGGAATTGTGAAGAACGCTTGTGCGATATCAATCACAGCGTACCATTGTCCACTGTGACTTTGAATCTGCTCCACAATTGTAATGGTGTCTGGGACAGCTGCCGTCAAGGGAGGTGTTTGTTTATTCAACTCCCTGTAATCGACAGTCATCCTCCAAGACCCATCACTTTTCTTCACAGGCCATACCGGATTGTTCCATGCTGTGGTTGCAGGCCTCACAACCCCAGCATCGACCAAATCCTTAATGGTTTCTCCTATTTCCTTGTGACCTCCAGGAATTCTGTATTGCTTCATAGCAACCAGTTTTCCTGCAGGAGGGATGTGTACGGGTGGCATTTTGACCTTTCCCACCGTAACTGGACAAGCTTTTATCCCTATTTTCCTTACGCCAAAGGCAAACTTACCATCTTCGAGGTGTAGTGTCAATCCTTTCAGAATATCTATGCCAATGATATATTCCGGAATAGGTACTACTAACACCGTGTATTTACGTAAGGGCAAATTGCCCAATTTCAAAGTTACCTGTGTCTGTACTCCTTCGGTAACTTTTCCTCCCAATCCTGAAATATTAACTTTTGGACCTTTAAACTTTTTGGGATTTCCATAAATCAGAGTAGCCTCCGCCCCTGTATCTACTAAAGCTGGGACCCTTTGGACATTACCCCCTTTCCAATGTATGGCTAGCGGGACATAGGGTCTGTCATCCCGCCTAACCCAAACAGGGGCTTGGCTTGCTACCTATGCGGAATCAGAATCTGATTCCTCCAGGAGCGGAGCAGATGGCTTCATATGGTCCTGCACTTGGCTAGCTACCATTGCAGCCATCTCCTTCCATGGATAGATCTTTTGAAAATCCTCCCATTCTAATTTCTTAGGTTCTAAATTAGTGACCTGCTTCTCTCTCTTTTTAGAAGCTTTTGGGGCCACTGAATCTTCCCTTTTATCCACCTTTTTGTTGGATAATACCTTCTGTTTATAAAGACGCCACAAATCACCTGTATCTTTTCCATCAATGGCGTCCTTGGAGACTCCAGCTTTCAGGAGAGCCTGAAACATATCTCTACGAGATACCCTTGGCACTCCTGAATCACCAGTCCCCTGGGAACTAGGATTCCTAGACCTATCACGATCTGTTCGCTTTTCCTCTCTATCCCAGTTTCCCATATCTTGCAATTCCCGCATTCTAGCCACAACCGCAGACATTGGCTCATTAGTCATGGATAGAAGTAGGGTCATCATCACGGCTTTATAAGCCGAAGGTGCAGTCTTAATTAAACGATTTCTAACTCCTGCTGTCAGCCGAGTCTCCAAATAATCTTCCATATGCTCGATGATAATTAATGAGACCCTCATAGCTTCCTCCTTCAACCTTTCAATGCCATCCCTGATAGTGTACCAAGGTTTGTCATTGATTGGAATGTCTGCCTCTGTTGGGAATTTATTAAGAAACCCATTGGTTACTATATTAAACAGGGAAATAGCACTTTCTCCTTGATGATTAGGAAAATATTCTCTAAAATTTCTACTGATTACTGGATCTCTAGTTAGAGTAACAAATCTCATTGCATCTTTTGGATCCAACATTACCCCAGTCGCCCCGTGCTCAAATAGACGGACCAACCATGGTATGTCAGATTCCCCAGGCCTTTGCCTAAATCTACTCAGTATATCATCAACTTCTGACTGAGAAAAATCCTCTAGGGTAAGCCTGGTGCGCCTATGTGGCACCAATTCTTCTTGCACCAACAGTCTCCCATCGGCATCGTACATATAGTTTCCCTGATCGTCATACCTGGGCAACCTTTGCCCATCATGACCTACGATAGGCTGGGTATCGGGTCCATATTCAGTAGTTTCCTTCCTTCTGCTAATGGGCTGGGCACGTTTTAAAGCAGGTGGATCAATTATTGGATTGGGTGGGTCTTCCCAATCCCCCTTATGCCAGTCCTCCTCCCCCGAAGAAGATGAGGAATCCCATAAGTCTCCATCCCACTTATCTGGGTCCCAGTTCACAGAAGCAGAAGCTATAGCTTTCGATACCTTTCGCTTATCAACTTTACCTTTACGCCCCTTATATTTATTCTGAGCAACTTTTACAACAGCCTTTTCTGCAATATTCTGGTAATGTTCTATTTTTTCCTTTATCAGCCTTTGGTTACATTCCAACACCACTCTCTTTCCTTCAGATTCTACTAACTTTTGTTCCGTCTGATTAAGTTTTCTTATTAGTTGGGACTTCTTCTTATGGATATTCCTATAGGCTGAGGCCAATACCCAATTTCTCCTACCCAACTGAACTGCGTCACCTGCCTTGGCAGGGGTCTCCTCGAGTACCTTAACGACATCGAGGGGCTCTGAATCTTTTAGCTTACTATCCCATGATTCTGCAAGCCCACTATGCATCAACTCCTGAGCTAATATATCATAGGGACCCTCGGACCAGCCGGGGATGTCTATTTTCTGAACGATTTTAGTTTTATCTTTCTTGGTTCTTTTTCTAAACATATTGTTGTCTTATTGGCAAAATGCCAATTGGTGAAACTTTTTGCGCAGAGTTCCCCCTTACAGAACTCACAATTTTGGCAACTTGCCAATTGGTGAAACTTTGCACAGAGGTCCCCTTTACTGCGAGAAACCACCCTGCAAATTGGCACCAATTTCCCAAGTCCTGTCTCAAAGTTACAGAACTCCGAAAGTTTTGGCAACGTGCCAATTTGGTGAAACTCTGCACAGAGTTCCCCTTTACAAAATTTTGGCAACGTGCCAATCTGGTGAAACTTTGCACAGAGGTCCCCTTTACGGCGAGGCACCACCCTGCAAACTGGCACCGATTTCCCGAGTCCTGCCTCAAAGTTACAGAACTCCGAAAATTTTGGCAACGTGCCAATTTGGTGAAACTCTGCACAGAGTTCCCCTTTACAAAATTTTGGCAACGTGCCAATCTGGTGAAACTTTGCACAGAGGTCCCCTTTACGGCGAGGCACCACCCTGCAAACTGGCACCGATTTCCCGAGTCCTGCCTCAAAGTTACAGAACTCTGAAAATTTTGGCAACGTGCCAATTGGTGAAATTTTGCACAGTGGTCCCCTTTACTGCTAGACACCACCGTGCAAACTGGCACCAATCTCCCAAGTCCTGCTTCAAAGTTACAGAACTTATAATATTTTGGCAGTATGCCAATGGGTTCAACAAGGACTACTTACTGCAACTATCAATTTGTATTTACTATTATTACTCTATCACCTATCAAAGCAAAGTTATAACCATTTGAACCCCTTGGCAATGGGCCAAAAATCTAATATGGCGACAGCAACCCCCCCGTGCACTGAGAAGCACTGTCACAATACCAAATTATACAGTAATATAACCTTACCAAAGACAACAATATCCTGCCAGACTACGCCAATTTATGTCTTACCTGCTCAAGATTTTGGCAATTTTTTAACCTCATTAACATACCCGTTAAGCACACAGTCTGAGGTAAGACAAATATAAAACACAAGTTTATTTACTCTTTAGTATATGTAAGTAAAATAGTTAATTAACATATAGGCATTGAGATCACATGGGTAACAAAGTTAAGCATCAATACGTCACCGGATATTGTAGCATCACTCCGCAATCGGGGGATCTCCAGGTACGATTGTCAAGAGGATCCGGGAGTACGCCGGTACGTCTAACGGCCACAAGATGAGTCCCCCCTCTTCCCTGAAGATCACTGCTATTTATGCCGTTCTTACACTACGTGGCATATCTGCTTCTGCGCAGTTATGGGTATATACGTCATTCTAATATGGCTATTCAGGTTCTAGACATGCGTAGTAGATGATTGGCAACACAATATATTGAATATTTTGTCCATGAAGTTATCACATCTGTGTTATATTATGAGTCATTCTTGCTGTCTTACCATATATGTCGATAATATTCTGCATTGAGCAGAATATTCAGACAGGTCATTAGTTCATTGAAGTTCTGGTTAACTCATACGGCAACTAGTTATTTGATTACACAATCATCCAGTTCAATCGTATCCCATACGTGTCACAGGGAAATGGTATTGTTTTGTCACAATGCGGGAAATGGCATTGTGATGTCACAATGGGGAAAACGGCATTGTGATGTCACAATGGGGGAAATGGCATTGTGATGTCACAATGCGGAAAACGGCATTGTGATGTCACAATGGGGGAAAATGCATTGTGATATCACAATGGGGGAAAGGGCATAGTGATGTCACAATAGGGAAAACGGCATTGTGATGTCACATTGGGAGAAAGGGCATTGTGATGTCACAATGGGGAAAACTGCATTGTTATGTCACAATGTGGGAAATTGCATTGTGATGTCACAATGGGGGAAAGGGCATTGTGATGTCACAATGGGGAAAAAGGCATTGTGATGTCACAATGGGGGGAAAGGAATTGTGATGTTACAATGGGTAAAACAGCATTGTGATGTCACAATGGGGGAAAGGGCATTGTGATGTCACAATGAGGAAAACGGCATTGTGATGTCACAATGGGGGAAAGTGCATTGTGATGTCACAATGGGGGAAAGCGCATTGTGATGTCACAATGGGGAAAACTGAATTGTGATGTCACAATGGGGGAAAGGGCATTGTGATGTCACAATGCGGAAAACGGCATTGTGATGTCACAATGGGGGAAAGTGCATTGTGATGTCAGAATGGGGGAAAGGGCATTGTGATGTCACAATGCGGAAAACGGCATTGTAATGTCACAATAGGGGAAATACATTGTGATGTCACAATGGGGAAAACTGCATTGTGATGTCACAATGGGGGAAAGGGCATTGTGATGTCACAATGGGGAGAACGGCATTGTGATGTCACAAAGGGGGAAATGGCATTGTGATGTCACAATGGAGGAAAGGGCATTGTGATGTCACAATGGGGAAAGGGCATTGTGATCTCACAATAGGGGAAAGGGCATTGTGATGTCACAATGGGGAAAGGGCATTGTGATCTCACAATAGGGGAAAGGGCATTGTGATGTCACAATGGGGAAAACTGCATTGTGATGTCACAATGGGGGAAAGGGCATTGTGATGTCACAATGCGGAAAACGGCATTGTGATGTCACAATGGGGGAAAGTGCATTGTGATGTCACAATGTGGGAAATGGCATTGTGATGTCACAATGGGGGAAATGGTATTGTTTTGTCACAATGCGGGAAATGGCATTGTGATGTCACAATAGGGGAAATGGAATTGTGATGTTACAATAGGTAAAACAGCATTGTGATGTCACAATGGGGGAAAGGTCATTGTGATGTCACAATGAGGAAAACGGCATTGTGATGTCACAATGGGGGAAAGTGCATTGTGATGTCACAATGGGGGAAAGCGCATTGTGATGTCACAATGGGGAAAACTGAATTGTGATGTCACAATGGGGGAAAGGGCATTGTGATGTCACAATGCGGAAAACGGCATTGCGATGTCACAATGGGGGAAAGTGCATTGTGATGTCAGAATGGGGGAAAGGGCATTGTGATGTCACAATGCGGAAAACAGCATTGTGATGTCACAATGGGGGAAAGGGCATTGTGATGTCACAATGGGGAAAACTGCATTGTGATGTCACAATGGGGGAAAGGGCATTGTGATGTCACAATGGGGAGAACGGCATTGTGATGTCACAAAGGGGGAAATGGCATTGTGATGTCACAATGGAGGAAAGGGCATTGTGATGTCACAATGGGGGGAAAGGGCATTGTGATGTCACAATAGGGGAAAGGGCATTGTGATGTCACAATGGGGAAAAATGCATTGTGATGTCACAATGGGGGAAAGGGCATTGTGATGTCACAATGGGGGAAAGGGCATTGTGATATCACAATGGGGGAAAGGGCATTGTGATGTCACAATGCAGAAAACGGCATTGTGATGTCACAATGTGGGAAATGGCATTGTGATGTCACAAAGGGGGAAATGGTATTGTTTTGTCACAATGGGGGAAATGGCATTGTGATGTCACAATGGGGGAAATGGAATTGTGATGTCACAATGGGTAAAACAGCATTGTGATGTCACAATGGGGGAAAGGGCATTGTGATGTCACAATGGGGAAAACTGCATTGTGATGTCACAATGGGGGAAAGTGCATTGTGATGTCACAATGGGGAAAAGCGCATTGTGATGTCACAATGGGGAAAACTGAATTGTGATGTCACAATGGGGGAAAGGGCATTGTGATGTCACAATGCGGAAAACGGCATTGTGATGTCACAATGGGGGAAAGTGCATTGTGATGTCAGAATGGGGGAAAGGGCATTGTGATGTCATAATGGGGAAAACGGCATTGTGATGTCACAATGGGGGAAATGGCATTGTGATGTCACAATGCGGAAAACGACATTGTGATGTCACAATGGGGGAAATTGCATTGTGATGTCACAATAGGGAAAACGGCATTGTGATGTCACATTGGGGGAAATGGCATTGTGATGTCACAATGGGGGAAAGGGCATTGTGATGTCACAATGGGGAAAACGGCATTGTGATGTCACAATGGGGGAAAGGGCATTGTGATGTCACAATGGGGGAAAGGGCATTGTGATGTCACAATGGGGAAAACGGCATTGCAATGTCACAATGGGGGAAAGGGCATTGTGATGTCACAATGGGGGAAAGGGCATTGTGATATCACAATGGGGAAAGGGCATTGTAATGTCACAATGCAGAAAACGGCATTGTGATGTCACAATGTGGGAAATGGCATTGTGATGTCACAATGGGGGAAATGGTATTGTTTTGTCACAATGCGGGAAATGGCATTGTGATGTCACAATGGGGAAAACGGCATTGTGATGTCACAATGGGGGAATTGGCATTGTGATGTCACAATGCGGAAAACGGCATTGTGATGTCACAATGGGGGAAATGGTATTGTTTTGTCACAATGCGGGAAATGGCATTGTGATGTCACAATGGGGGAAATGGAATTGTGATGTTACAATGGGTAATACAGCATTGTGATGTCACAATGGGGGAAAGGGCATTGTGATATCACAATGGGGAAATGGTATTGTTTTGTCACAATGGGGGAAAGGGCATTGTGATGTCACAATGCGGAAAACGGCATTGTGATGTCACAGTGGGGGAAAGTGCATTGTGATGTCACAATGGGGGAAAGCGCATTGTGATGTCACAATGGGGAAAATTGAATTGTGATGTCACAATGGGGGAAAGGGCATTGTGATGTCACAATGCGGAAAACGGCATTGTGATGTCACAATGGGGGAAATGGCATTGTGATGTCACAATGCGGAAAACGGCATTGTGATGTCACAATGGGGGAAATTGCATTGTGATATCACAATGGGGAAAGGGCATAGTGATGTCACAATGTGGGAAAACGGCATTGTGATGTCACATTGGGAGAAAGGGCATTGTGATGTCACAATGGGGTAAACTGCATTGTGATGTCACAATGGGGGAAAAGGCATTGGGATGTCACAATGGGGGAAATGGCATTGTGATGTCACAATGGTGAAAACGGCATTGTGATGTCACAATGGTGAAAACGGCATTGTGATGTCACAATGGGGAAAAGGGCATTGTGATGTTACAATGGGGGAAATGGTATTGTTTTGTCACAATGCGGGAAATGGCATTGTGATGTCACAATGGGGAAAACGGCATTGTGATGTCACAATGGGGGAAATGGCATTGTGATGTCACAATGCGGAAAACGGCATTGTGATGTCACAATGGGGGAAATTGCATTGTGATATCACAATGGGGGAAAGGGCATAGTGATGTCACAATAGGGAAAACGGCATTGTGATGTCACATTGGGAGAAAGGGCATTGTGATGTCACAATGGGGAAAACTGCATTGTTATGTCACAATGTGGGAAATTGCATTGTGATGTCACAATGGGGGAAAGGGCATTGTGATGTCACAATGGGGAAAAAGGCATTGTGATGTCACAATGGGGGGAAAGGAATTGTGATGTTACAATGGGTAAAACAGCATTGTGATGTCACAATGGGGGAAAGGGCATTGTGATGTCACAATGAGGAAAACGGCATTGTGATGTCACAATGGGGGAAAGTGCATTGTGATGTCACAATGGGGGAAAGCGCATTGTGATGTCACAATGGGGAAAACTGAATTGTGATGTCACAATGGGGGAAAGGGCATTGTGATGTCACAATGCGGAAAACGGCATTGTGATGTCACAATGGGGGAAAGTGCATTGTGATGTCAGAATGGGGGAAAGGGCATTGTGATGTCACAATGCGGAAAACGGCATTGTGATGTCACAATAGGGGAAATACATTGTGATGTCACAATGGGGAAAACTGCATTGTGATGTCACAATGGGGGAAAGGGCATTGTGATGTCACAATGGGGAGAACGGCATTGTGATGTCACAAAGGGGGAAATGGCATTGTGATGTCACAATGGAGGAAAGGGCATTGTGATGTCACAATGGGGAAAGGGCATTGTGATCTCACAATAGGGGAAAGGGCATTGTGATGTCACAATGGGGAAAACTGCATTGTGATGTCACAATGGGGGAAAGGGCATTGTGATGTCACAATGCGGAAAACGGCATTGTGATGTCACAATGGGGGAAAGTGCATTGTGATGTCACAATGTGGGAAATGGCATTGTGATGTCACAATGGGGGAAATGGTATTGTTTTGTCACAATGCGGGAAATGGCATTGTGATGTCACAATAGGGGAAATGGAATTGTGATGTTACAATAGGTAAAACAGCATTGTGATGTCACAATGGGGGAAAGGTCATTGTGATGTCACAATGAGGAAAACGGCATTGTGATGTCACAATGGGGGAAAGTGCATTGTGATGTCACAATGGGGGAAAGCGCATTGTGATGTCACAATGGGGAAAACTGAATTGTGATGTCACAATGGGGGAAAGGGCATTGTGATGTCACAATGCGGAAAACGGCATTGCGATGTCACAATGGGGGAAAGTGCATTGTGATGTCAGAATGGGGGAAAGGGCATTGTGATGTCACAATGCGGAAAACAGCATTGTGATGTCACAATGGGGGAAAGGGCATTGTGATGTCACAATGGGGAAAACTGCATTGTGATGTCACAAGGGGGAGAACGGCATTGTGATGTCACAAAGGGGGAAATGGCATTGTGATGTCACAATGGAGGAAAGGGCATTGTGATGTCACAATGGGGGGAAAGGGCATTGTGATGTCACAATAGGGGAAAGGGCATTGTGATGTCACAATGGGGAAAAATGCATTGTGATGTCACAATGGGGGAAAGGGCATTGTGATATCACAATGGGGGAAAGGGCATTGTGATGTCACAATGCAGAAAACGGCATTGTGATGTCACAATGTGGGAAATGGCATTGTGATGTCACAAAGGGGGAAATGGTATTGTTTTGTCACAATGCGGGAAATGGCATTGTGATGTCACAATGGGGGAAATGGAATTGTGATGTCACAATGGGTAAAACAGCATTGTGATGTCACAATGGGGGAAACGGCATTGTGATGTCACAATGGGGAAAACTGCATTGTGATGTCACAATGGGGGAAAGTGCATTGTGATGTCACAATGGGGAAAAGCGCATTGTGATGTCACAATGGGGAAAACTGAATTGTGATGTCACAATGGGGGAAAGGGCATTGTGATGTCACAATGCGGAAAACGGCATTGTGATGTCACAATGGGGGAAAGTGCATTGTGATGTCAGAATGGGGGAAAGGGCATTGTGATGTCACAATGCGGAAAACGGCATTGTGATGTCAGAATGGGGGAAAGGGCATTGTGATGTCAGAATGGGGGAAAGGGCATTGTGATGTCACAATGCGGAAAACGGCATTGTGATGTCACAATGGGGAAAACGGCATTGTGATGTCACAATGGTGATAACGGCATTGTGATGTCACAATGGGGAAAAGGGCATTGTGATGTAACCATGGGGTAAACTGCATTGTGATGTCACAATGCAGAAAACGGCATTGTGATGTCACAATGTGGGAAATGGCATTGTGATGTCACAATGGGGGAAATGGTATTGTGATGTCACAATAGGGAAAACGGCATTGTGATGTCACAATGGGGGAAAGGGCATTGTGATGTCACAATGGGGGAAAGGGCATTGTGATGTCACAATGGGGAAAACGGCATTGTGATGTCACAATGGGGGAAAGGGCATTGTGATGTCACAATGGGGGAAAGGGCATTGTGATGTCACAATGGGGAAAACGGCATTGCAATGTCACAATGGGGGAAAGGGAATTGTGATGTCACAATGGGGGAAAGGGCATTGTGATATCACAATGGGGGAAAGGGCATTGTAATGTCACAATGCAGAAAACGGCATTGTGATGTCACAATGTGGGAAATGGCATTGTGATGTCACAATGGGGGAAATGGTATTGTTTTGTCACAATGCGGGAAATGGCATTGTGATATCACAATGGGGAAAACGGCATTGTGATGTCACAATTGGGGAAATGGCATTGTGATGTCACAATGGGGGAAAGGGCATTGTGATGTCACAATGGGGGAAAGTGCATTGTGATGTCACAATGGGGGAAAGCGCATTGTGATGTCACAATGGGGAAAATTGAATTGTGATGTCACAATGGGGGAAAGGGCATAGTGATGTCACAATGCGGAAAACGGCATTGTGATGTCACAATGGTGAAAATGGCATTGTGATGTCACAATGCGGAAAACGGCATTGTGATGTCACAATGCGGAAAACAGCATTGTGATGTCACAATGGGGGAAATTGCATTGTGATGTCACAATGGGGGAAAGTGCATTGTGATGTCACAAAGGGGGAAATGGCATTGTGATGTCACAATGGAGGAAAGGGCATTGTGATGTCACAATGGGGGGAAAGGGCATTGTGATGTCACAATAGGGGAAAGGGCATTGTGATGTCACAATGGGGAAAAATGCATTGTGATGTCACAATGGGGGAAAGGGCATTGTGATGTCACAATGGGGGAAAGGGCATTGTGATATCACAATGGGGGAAAGGGCATTGTGATGTCACAATGCAGAAAACGGCATTGTGATGTCACAATGTGGGAAATGGCATTGTGATGTCACAAAGGGGGAAATGGTATTGTTTTGTCACAATGCGGGAAATGGCATTGTGATGTCACAATGGGGGAAATGGAATTGTGATGTCACAATGGGTAAAACAGCATTGTGATGTCACAATGGGGGAAAGGGCATTGTGATGTCACAATGGGGAAAACTGCATTGTGATGTCACAATGGGGGAAAGTGCATTGTGATGTCACAATGGGGAAAAGCGCATTGTGATGTCACAATGGGGAAAACTGAATTGTGATGTCACAATGGGGGAAAGGGCATTGTGATGTCACAATGCGGAAAACGGCATTGTGATGTCACAATGGGGGAAAGTGCATTGTGATGTCAGAATGGGGGAAAGGGCATTGTGATGTCATAATGGGGAAAACGGCATTGTGATGTCACAATGGGGGAAATGGCATTGTGATGTCACAATGCGGAAAACGACATTGTGATGTCACAATGGGGGAAATTGCATTGCGATGTCACAATAGGGAAAACGGCATTGTGATGTCACATTGGGGGAAATGGCATTGTGATGTCACAATGGGGGAAAGGGCATTGTGATGTCACAATGGGGAAAACGGCATTGTGATGTCACAATGTTGGAAAGGGCATTGTGATGTCACAATGGGGGAAAGGGCATTGTGATGTCACAATGGGGAAAACGGCATTGCAATGTCACAATGGGGGAAAGGGCATTGTGATGTCACAATGGGGGAAAGGGCATTGTGATATCACAATGGGGAAAGGGCATTGTAATGTCACAATGCAGAAAACGGCATTGTGATGTCACAATGTGGGAAATGGCATTGTGATGTCACAATGGGGGAAATGGTATTGTTTTGTCACAATGCGGGAAATGGCATTGTGATGTCACAATGGGGAAAACGGCATTGTGATGTCACAATGGGGGAATTGGCATTGTGATGTCACAATGCGGAAAACGGCATTGTGATGTCACAATGGGGGAAATGGTATTGTTTTGTCACAATGCGGGAAATGGCATTGTGATGTCACAATGGGGGAAATGGAATTGTGATGTTACAATGGGTAATACAGCATTGTGATGTCACAATGGGGGAAAGGGCATTGTGATGTCACAATGGGGAAAACTGCATTGTGATGTCACAATGGGGGAAAGGGCATTGTGATGTCACAATGCGGAAAACGGCATTGTGATGTCACAGTGGGGGAAAGTGCATTGTGATGTCACAATGGGGGAAAGCGCATTGTGATGTCACAATGGGGAAAATTGAATTGTGATGTCACAATGGGGGAAAGGGCATTGTGATGTCACAATGCGGAAAACGGCAT
The DNA here is from genome assembly GCF_035609145.1 of Eleutherodactylus coqui. Lineage (NCBI taxonomy): Eukaryota > Metazoa > Chordata > Amphibia > Anura > Eleutherodactylidae > Eleutherodactylus > Eleutherodactylus coqui. The sequence goes on from NW_027102248.1 coordinate 159,916, forward strand.
TGTGATGTCACAATGGGGGAAATGGCATTGTGATGTCACAATGCGGAAAACGGCATTGTGATGTCACAATGGGGGAAATTGCATTGTGATATCACAATGGGGAAAGGGCATAGTGATGTCACAATGTGGGAAAACGGCATTGTGATGTCACATTGGGAGAAAGGGCATTGTGATGTCACAATGGGGTAAACTGCATTGTGATGTCACAATGGGGGAAAAGGCATTGGGATGTCACAATGGGGGAAATGGCATTGTGATGTCACAATGGTGAAAACGGCATTGTGATGTCACAATGGTGAAAACGGCATTGTGATGTCACAATGGGGAAAAGGCATTGGGATGTCACAATGGGGGAAATGGCATTGTGATGTCACAATGGTGAAAACGGCATTGTGATGTCACAATGGTGAAAACGGCATTGTGATGTCACAATGGGGAAAAGGGCATTGTGATGTTACAATGGGGGAAATGGTATTGTTTTGTCACAATGCGGAAAACGGCATTGTGATGTCACAATGGGGGAAATTGCATTGTGATATCACAATGGGGGAAAGGGCATAGTGATGTCACAATAGGGAAAACGGCATTGTGATGTCACATTGGGAGAAAGGGCATTGTGATGTCACAATGGGGAAAACTGCATTGTTATGTCACAATGTGGGAAATTGCATTGTGATGTCACAATGGGGGAAAGGGCATTGTGATGTCACAATGGGGAAAAAGGCATTGTGATGTCACAATGGGGGGAAAGGAATTGTGATGTTACAATGGGTAAAACAGCATTGTGATGTCACAATGGGGGAAAGGGCATTGTGATGTCACAATGAGGAAAACGGCATTGTGATGTCACAATGGGGGAAAGTGCATTGTGATGTCACAATGGGGGAAAGCGCATTGTGATGTCACAATGGGGAAAACTGAATTGTGATGTCACAATGGGGGAAAGGGCATTGTGATGTCACAATGCGGAAAACGGCATTGTGATGTCACAATGGGGGAAAGTGCATTGTGATGTCAGAATGGGGGAAAGGGCATTGTGATGTCACAATGCGGAAAACGGCATTGTGATGTCACAATAGGGGAAATACATTGTGATGTCACAATGGGGAAAACTGCATTGTGATGTCACAATGGGGGAAAGGGCATTGTGATGTCACAATGGGGAGAACGGCATTGTGATGTCACAAAGGGGGAAATGGCATTGTGATGTCACAATGGAGGAAAGGGCATTGTGATGTCACAATGGGGAAAGGGCATTGTGATCTCACAATAGGGGAAAGGGCATTGTGATGTCACAATGGGGAAAACTGCATTGTGATGTCACAATGGGGGAAAGGGCATTGTGATGTCACAATGCGGAAAACGGCATTGTGATGTCACAATGGGGGAAAGTGCATTGTGATGTCACAATGTGGGAAATGGCATTGTGATGTCACAATGGGGGAAATGGTATTGTTTTGTCACAATGCGGAAAATGGCATTGTGATGTCACAATAGGGGAAATGGAATTGTGATGTTACAATAGGTAAAACAGCATTGTGATGTCACAATGGGGGAAAGGTCATTGTGATGTCACAATGAGGAAAACGGCATTGTGATGTCACAATGGGGGAAAGTGCATTGTGATGTCACAATGGGGGAAAGCGCATTGTGATGTCACAATGGGGAAAACTGAATTGTGATGTCACAATGGGGGAAAGGGCATTGTGATGTCACAATGCGGAAAACGGCATTGCGATGTCACAATGGGGGAAAGTGCATTGTGATGTCAGAATGGGGGAAAGGGCATTGTGATGTCACAATGCGGAAAACAGCATTGTGATGTCACAATGGGGGAAAGGGCATTGTGATGTCACAATGGGGAAAACTGCATTGTGATGTCACAATGGGGGAAAGGGCATTGTGATGTCACAAGGGGGAGAACGGCATTGTGATGTCACAAAGGGGGAAATGGCATTGTGATGTCACAATGGAGGAAAGGGCATTGTGATGTCACAATGGGGGGAAAGGGCATTGTGATGTCACAATAGGGGAAAGGGCATTGTGATGTCACAATGGGGAAAAATGCATTGTGATGTCACAATGGGGGAAAGGGCATTGTGATATCACAATGGGGGAAAGGGCATTGTGATGTCACAATGCAGAAAACGGCATTGTGATGTCACAATGTGGGAAATGGCATTGTGATGTCACAAAGGGGGAAATGGTATTGTTTTGTCACAATGCGGGAAATGGCATTGTGATGTCACAATGGGGGAAATGGAATTGTGATGTCACAATGGGTAAAACAGCATTGTGATGTCACAATGGGGGAAACGGCATTGTGATGTCACAATGGGGAAAACTGCATTGTGATGTCACAATGGGGGAAAGTGCATTGTGATGTCACAATGGGGAAAAGCGCATTGTGATGTCACAATGGGGAAAACTGAATTGTGATGTCACAATGGGGGAAAGGGCATTGTGATGTCACAATGCGGAAAACGGCATTGTGATGTCACAATGGGGGAAAGTGCATTGTGATGTCAGAATGGGGGAAAGGGCATTGTGATGTCACAATGCGGAAAACGGCATTGTGATGTCAGAATGGGGGAAAGGGCATTGTGATGTCAGAATGGGGGAAAGGGCATTGTGATGTCACAATGCGGAAAACGGCATTGTGATGTCACAATGGGGAAAACGGCATTGTGATGTCACAATGGTGATAACGGCATTGTGATGTCACAATGGGGAAAAGGGCACTGTGATGTAACCATGGGGTAAACTGCATTGTGATGTCACAATGCAGAAAACGGCATTGTGATGTCACAATGTGGGAAATGGCATTGTGATGTCACAATGGGGGAAATGGTATTGTGATGTCACAATAGGGAAAACGGCATTGTGATGTCACAATGGGGGAAAGGGCATTGTGATGTCACAATGGGGGAAAGGGCATTGTGATGTCACAATGGGGAAAACGGCATTGTGATGTCACAATGGGGGAAAGGGCATTGTGATGTCACAATGGGGGAAAGGGCATTGTGATGTCACAATGGGGAAAACGGCATTGCAATGTCACAATGGGGGAAAGGGCATTGTGATGTCACAATGGGGGAAAGGGCATTGTGATATCACAATGGGGGAAAGGGCATTGTAATGTCACAATGCAGAAAACGGCATTGTGATGTCACAATGTGGGAAATGGCATTGTGATGTCACAATGGGGGAAATGGTATTGTTTTGTCACAATGCGGGAAATGGCATTGTGATATCACAATGGGGAAAACGGCATTGTGATGTCACAATTGGGGAAATGGCATTGTGATGTCACAATGGGGGAAAGGGCATTGTGATGTCACAATGGGGGAAAGTGCATTGTGATGTCACAATGGGGGAAAGCGCATTGTGATGTCACAATGGGGAAAATTGAATTGTGATGTCACAATGGGGGAAAGGGCATAGTGATGTCACAATGCGGAAAACGGCATTGTGATGTCACAATGGTGAAAATGGCATTGTGATGTCACAATGCGGAAAACGGCATTGTGATGTCACAATGCGGAAAACAGCATTGTGATGTCACAATGGGGGAAATTGCATTGTGATGTCACAATGGGGGAAAGTGCATTGTGATGTCAGAATGGGGGAAAGGGCATTGTGATGTCACAATGCGGAAAACGGCATTGTGATGTCACAATGGGGGAAAGGGCATTGTGATGTCACAATGGGGAAAACTGCATTGTGATGTCACAATGGGGGAAAGGGCATTGTGATGTCACAATGGGGGAAAGGGCATTGTGATGTCACAATGCGGAAAACGGCATTGTGATGTCACAATGGGGGAAAGGGCATTGTGATGTCACAATGCGGAAAACGGCATTGTGATGTCACAATGGGGGAAAGTGCATTGTGATGTCACAATGGGGGAAAGGGCATTGTGATGTCACAATGCGGAAAACGGCATTGTGATGTCACAATGGGGGAAAGGGCATTGTGATGTCACAATGGGGAAAACTGCATTGTGATGTCACAATGGGGTTAAGGGCATTGTGATGTCACAATGGGGGAAAGGGCATTGTGTTGTCACAATGGGGAAAACTGCATTGTGATGTCACAATGGGGGAAAGGGCATTGTGATGTCACAATGCGGAAAACGGCATTGTGATGTCACAATGGGGGAAAGTGCATTGTGATGTCACAATGGGGGAAAGGGCATTGTGATGTCACAATGCAGAAAACGGCATTGTGATGTCACAATGTGGGAAATGGCATTGTGATGTCACAATGGGGGAAATGGTATTGTTTTGTCACAATGCGGGAAATGGCATTGTGATGTCACAATGGGGGAAATGGAATTGTGATGTTACAATGGGTAAAACAGCATTGTGATGTCACAATGGGGGAAAGGGCATTGTGATGTCACAATGAGGAAAACGGCATTGTGATGTCACAATGGGGGAAAGTGCATTGTGATGTCACAATGGGGGAAAGCGCATTGTGATGTCACAATGGGGAAAACTGAATTGTGATGTCACAATGGGGGAAAGGGCATTGTGATGTCACAATGCGGAAAACGGCATTGTGATGTCACAATGGGGGAAAGTGCATTGTGATGTCAGAATGGGGGAAAGGGCATTGTGATGTCACAATGCGGAAAACGGCATTGTGATGTCACAATAGGGGAAAGACATTGTGATGTCACAATGGGGAAAACTGCATTGTGATGTCACAATGGGGGAAAGGGCATTGTGATGTCACAATGGGGAGAACAGCATTGTGATGTCACAAAGGGGGAAATGGCATTGTGATGTCACAATGGGGGAAAGGGCATTGTGATGTCACAATGGGGGAAAGGGCATTGTGATGTCACAATGCGGAAAACGGCATTGCGATGTAACAATGGGGGAAAGTGCATTGTGATGTCACAATGGGGAAAACTGCATTGTGATGTCACAATGGGGGAAAATGCATTGTGATGTCACAATGCGGAAAACGGCATTGTGATGTCACAATGGGGGAAAGTGCATTGTGATGTCACAATGGGGGAAAGGGCATTGTGATGTCACAATGCAGAAAACGGCATTGTGATGTCATTATGTGGGAAATGGCATTGTGATGTCACAATGGGGGAAATGGTATTGTTTTGTCACAATGCGGGAAATGGCATTGTGATGTCACAATGGGGGAAATGGAATTGTGATGTTACAATGGGTAAAACAGCATTGTGATGTCACAATGGGGGAAAGGGCATTGTGATGTCACAATGAGGAAAACGGCATTGTGATGTCACAATGGGGGAAAGTGCATTGTGATGTCACAATGGGGGAAAGCGCATTGTGATGTCACAATGGGGAAAACTGAATTGTGATGTCACAATGGGGGAAAGGGCATTGTGATGTCACAATGCGGAAAACGGCATTGTGATGTCACAATGGGGGAAAGTGCATTGTGATGTCAGAATGGGGGAAAGGGCATTGTGATGTCACAATGCGGAAAACGGCATTGTGATGTCACAATGGGGGAAAGACATTGTGATGTCACAATGGGGGAAAGGGCATTGTGATGTCACAATGGGGAGAACAGCATTGTGATGTCACAAAGGGGGAAATGGCATTGTGATGTCACAATGGGGAGAACAGCATTGTGATGTCACAATGCGGAAAACGGCATTGCGATGTAACAATGGGGGAAAGTGCATTGTGATGTCACAATGGGGGAAAGGGCATTGTGATGTCACAATGCAGAAAACGGCATTGTGATGTCACAATGTGGGAAATGGCATTGTGATGTCACAATGGGGGAAATGGTATTGTTTTGTCACAATGCGGGAAATGGCATTGTGATGTCATAATGGGGAAAACGGCATTGTGATGTCACAATGGGGGAAATGGCATTGTGCTGTCACAATGCGGAAAACGGCATTGTGATGTCACAATGGGGGAAATTGCATTGTGATGTCACAATAGGGAAAACGGCATTGTGATGTCACATTGGGGGAAATGGCATTGTGATGTCACAATGGGGGAAAGGGCATTGTGATGTCACAATGGGGAAAACGGCATTGTGATGTCACAATGGGGGAAAGGGCATTGTGATGTCACAATGGGGGAAAGGGCATTGTGATGTCACAATGGGGAAAACGGCATTGCAATGTCACAATGGGGGAAAGGGCATTGTGATGTCACAATGGGGGAAAGGGCATTGTGATATCACAATGGGGGAAAGGGCATTGTAATGTCACAATGCAGAAAACGGTATTGTGATGTCACAATGTGGGAAATGGCATTGTGATGTCACAATGGGGGAAATGGTATTGTTTTGTCACAATGCGGGAAATGGCATTGTGATATCACAATGGGGAAAACGGCATTGTGATGTCACAATGGGGGAAATGGCATTGTGATGTCACAATGCGGAAAACGGCATTGTGATGTCACAATGGGGGAAATGGTATTGTTTTGTCACAATGCGGGAAATGGCATTGTGATGTCACAATGGGGGAAATGGAATTGTGATGTTACAATGGATAAAACAGCATTGTGATGTCACAATGGGGGAAAGGGCATTGTGATGTCACAATGGGGAAAACTGCATTGTGATGTCACAATGGGGGATAGGGCATTGTGATGTCACAATGGGGGAAAGTGCATTGTGATGTCACAATGGGGGAAAGCACATTGTGATGTCACAATGGGGAAAATGGCATTGTGATGTCACAATGCGGAAAACGGCATTGTGATGTCACAATGCGGAAAACGGCATTGTGATGTCACAATGGGGGAAATTGCATTGTGATATCACAATGGGGAAAGGGCATAGTGATGTCACAATAGGGAAAACGGCATTGTGATGTCACATTGGGAGAAAGGGCATTGTGATGTCACAATGGGGAAAACTGCATTGTGATGTCACAATGGGGGAAAGGGCATTGTGATGTCACAATGGGGGAAAGGGCATTGTGATGTCACAATGGGGAAAACTGCATTGTGATGTCACAATGGGGGAAAGGGCATTGTGATGTCACAATGCGGAAAACGGCATTGTGATGTCACAATGGGGGAAAGTGCATTGTGATGTCACAATGGGGGAAAGGGCATTGTGATGTCACAATGCAGAAAACGGCATTGTGATGTCACAATGTGGGAAATGGCATTGTGATGTCACAATGGGGGAAATGGTATTGTTTTGTCACAATGCGGGAAATGGCATTGTGATGTCACAATGGGGGAAATGGAATTGTGATGTTACAATGGGTAAAACAGCATTGTGATGTCACAATGGGGGAAAGGGCATTGTGATGTCACAATGAGGAAAACGGCATTGTGATGTCACAATGGGGGAAAGTGCATTGTGATGTCACAATGGGGGAAAGCGCATTGTGATGTCACAATGGGGAAAACTGAATTGTGATGTCACAATGGGGGAAAGGGCATTGTGATGTCACAATGCGGAAAACGGCATTGTGATGTCACAATGGGGGAAAGTGCATTGTGATGTCAGAATGGGGGAAAGGGCATTGTGATGTCACAATGCGGAAAACGGCATTGTGATGTCACAATAGGGGAAAGACATTGTGATGTCACAATGGGGAAAACTGCATTGTGATGTCACAATGGGGGAAAGGGCATTGTGATGTCACAATGGGGAGAACAGCATTGTGATGTCACAAAGGGGGAAATGGCATTGTGATGTCACAATGGGGGAAAGGGTATTGTGATGTCACAATGCGGAAAACGGCATTGCGATGTAACAATGGGGGAAAGTGCATTGTGATGTCACAATAGGGAAAACTGCATTGTGATGTCACAATGGGGGAAAGTGCATTGTGATGTCACAATGCGGAAAACGGCATTGTGATGTCACAATGGGGGAAAGTGCATTGTGATGTCACAATGGGGGAAAGGGCATTGTGATGTCACAATGCAGAAAACGGCATTGTGATGTCACAATGTGGGAAATGGCATTGTGATGTCACAATGGGGGAAATGGTTTTGTTTTGTCACAATGCGGGAAATGGCATTGTGATGTCACAATGGGGGAAATGGAATTGTGATGTTACAATGGGTAAAACAGCATTGTGATGTCACAATGGGGGAAAGGGCATTGTGATGTCACAATGAGGAAAACGGCATTGTGATGTCACAATGGGGGAAAGTGCATTGTGATGTCACAATGGGGGAAAGCGCATTGTGATGTCACAATGGGGAAAACTGAATTGTGATGTCACAATGGGGGAAAGGGCATTGTGATGTCACAATGCGGAAAACGGCATTGTGATGTCACAATGGGGGAAAGTGCATTGTGATGTCAGAATGGGGGAAAGGGCATTGTGATGTCACAATGTGGAAAACGGCATTGTGATGTCACAATGGGGGAAAGACATTGTGATGTCACAATGGGGAAAACTGCATTGTGATGTCACAATGGGGGAAAGGGCATTGTGATGTCACAATGGGGAGAACAGCATTGTGATGTCACAAAGGGGGAAATGGCATTGTGATGTCACAATGGGGAGAACAGCATTGTGATGTCACAATGCGGAAAACGGCATTGCGATGTAACAATGGGGGAAAGTGCATTGTGATGTCACAATGGGGGAAAGGGCATTGTGATGTCACAATGCAGAAAACGGCATTGTGATGTCACAATGTGGGAAATGGCATTGTGATGTCACAATGGGGGAAATGGTATTGTTTTGTCACAATGCGGGAAATGGCATTGTGATGTCATAATGGGGAAAACGGCATTGTGATGTCACAATGGGGGAAATGGCATTGTGATGTCACAATGCGGAAAACGGCATTGTGATGTCACAATGGGGGAAATTGCATTGTGATGTCACAATAGGGAAAACGGCATTGTGATGTCACATTGGGGGAAATGGCATTGTGATGTCACAATGGGGGAAAGGGCATTGTGATGTCACAATGGGGAAAACGGCATTGTGATGTCACAATGGGGGAAAGGGCATTGTGATGTCACAATGGGGGAAAGGGCATTGTGATGTCACAATGGGGAAAACGGCATTGCAATGTCACAATGGGGGAAAGGGCATTGTGATGTCACAATGGGGGAAAGGGCATTGTGATATCACAATGGGGGAAAGGGCATTGTAATGTCACAATGCAGAAAACGGCATTGTGATGTCACAATGCGGGAAATGGCATTGTGATATCACAATGGGGAAAACGGCATTGTGATGTCACAATGGGGGAAATGGCATTGTGATGTCACAATGCGGAAAACGGCATTGTGATGTCACAATGGGGGAAATGGTATTGTTTTGTCACAATGCGGGAAATGGCATTGTGATGTCACAATGGGAGAAAGGGCATTGTGATGTCACAATGCGGAAAACGGCATTGTGATGTCACAATGGGGAAAATGGCATTGTGATGTCACAATGCGGAAAACGGCATTGTGATGTCACAATGCGGAAAACGGCATTGTGATGTCACAATGGGGGAAATTGCATTGTGATATCACAATGGGGAAAGGGCATAGTGATGTCACAATAGGGAAAACGGCATTGTGATGTCACATTGGGAGAAAGGGCATTGTGATGTCACAATGGGTAAAACAGCATTGTGATGTCACAATGCGGAAAACGGCATTGTGATGTCACAATGTGGGAAATGGCATTGTGATGTCACAATGGGGGAAATGGTATTGTTTTGTCACAATGCGGGAAATGGCATTGTGATGTCACAATGGGGGAAATGGAATTGTGATGTTACAATGGGTAAAACAGCATTGTGATGTCACAATGGGGGAAAGGGCATTGTGATGTCACAATGAGGAAAACGGCATTGTGATGTCACAATGGGGGAAAGTGCATTGTGATGTCACAATGGGGGAAAGCGCATTGTGATGTCACAATGGGGAAAACTGAATTGTGATGTCACAATGGGGGAAAGGGCATTGTGATGTCACAATGCGGAAAACGGCATTGTGATGTCACAATGGGGGAAAGTGCATTGTGATGTCAGAATGGGGGAAAGGGCATTGTGATGTCACAATGCGGAAAACGGCATTGTGATGTCACAATGGGGGAAAGACATTGTGATGTCACAATGGGGAAAACTGCATTGTGATGTCACAATGGGGGAAAGGGCATTGTGATGTCACAATGGGTAGAACAGCATTGTGATGTCACAAAGGGGGAAATGGCATTGTGATGTCACAATGGGGGAAAGGGCATTGTGATGTCACAATGCGGAAAACGGCATTGCGATGTAACAATGGGGGAAAGTGCATTGTGATGTCACAATGGGGAAAACTGCAGTGTGATGTCACAATGGGGGAAAGTGCATTGTGATGTCACAATGCGGAAAACGGCATTGTGATGTCACAATGGGGGAAAGTGCATTGTGATGTCACTATGGGGGAAAGGGCATTGTGATGTCACAATGCAGAAAACGGCATTGTGATGTCACAATGTGGGAAATGGCATTGTGATGTCACAATGGGGGAAATGGTTTTGTTTTGTCACAATGCGGGAAATGGCATTGTGATGTCACAATGGGGGAAATGGAATTGTGATGTTACAATGGGTAAAACAGCATTGTGATGTCACAATGGGGGAAAGGGCATTGTGATGTCACAATGAGGAAAACGGCATTGTGATGTCACAATGGGGGAAAGTGCATTGTGATGTCACAATGGGGGAAAGCGCATTGTGATGTCACAATGGGGAAAACTGAATTGTGATGTCACAATGGGGGAAAGGGCATTGTGATGTCACAATGCGGAAAACGGCATTGTGATGTCACAATGGGGGAAAGTGCATTGTGATGTCAGAATGGGGGAAAGGGCATTGTGATGTCACAATGTGGAAAACGGCATTGTGATGTCACAATGGGGGAAAGACATTGTGATGTCACAATGGGGAAAACTGCATTGTGATGTCACAATGGGGGAAAGGGCATTGTGATGTCACAATGGGGAGAACAGCATTGTGATGTCACAAAGGGGGAAATGGCATTGTGATGTCACAATGGGGAGAACAGCATTGTGATGTCACAATGCGGAAAACGGCATTGCGATGTAACAATGGGGGAAAGTGCATTGTGATGTCACAATGGGGGAAAGGGCATTGTGATGTCACAATGCAGAAAACGGCATTGTGATGTCACAATGTGGGAAATGGCATTGTGATGTCACAATGGGGGAAATGGTATTGTTTTGTCACAATGCGGGAAATGGCATTGTGATGTCATAATGGGGAAAACGGCATTGTGATGTCACAATGGGGGAAATGGCATTGTGATGTCACAATGCGGAAAACGGCATTGTGATGTCACAATGGGGGAAATTGCATTGTAATGTCACAATAGGGAAAACGGCATTGTGATGTCACATTGGGGGAAATGGCATTGTGATGTCACAATGGGGGAAAGGGCATTGTGATGTCACAATGGGGAAAACGGCATTGTGATGTCACAATGGGGGAAAGGGCATTGTGATGTCACAATGGGGGAAAGGGCATTGTGATGTCACAATGGGGAAAACGGCATTGCAATGTCACAATGGGGGAAAGGGCATTGTGATGTCACAATGGGGGAAAGGGCATTGTGATATCACAATGGGGGAAAGGGCATTGTAATGTCACAATGCAGAAAACGGCATTGTGATGTCACAATGTGGGAAATGGCATTGTGATGTCACAATGGGGGAAATGGTATTGTTTTGTCACAATGCGGGAAATGGCATTGTGATATCACAATGGGGAAAACGGCATTGTGATGTCACAATGGGGGAAATGGCATTGTGATGTCACAATGCGGAAAACGGCATTGTGATGTCACAATGGGGGAAATGGTATTGTTTTGTCACAATGCGGGAAATGGCATTGTGATGTCACAATGGGGGAAATGGAATTGTGATGTTACAATGGGTAAAACAGCATTGTGATGTCACAATGGGGGAAAGGGCATTGTGATGTCACAATGGGGAAAACTGCATTGTGATGTCACAATGGGGGATGAGGCATTGTGATGTCACAATGGGGGAAAGTGCATTGTGATGTCACAATGGGGGAAAGCACATTGTGATGTCACAATGGGGAAAATTGAATTGTGATGTCACAATGGGAAAAAGGGCATTGTGATGTCACAATGCGGAAAACGGCATTGTGATGTCACAATGGGGAAAATGGCATTGTGATGTCACAATGCGGAAAACGGCATTGTGATGTCACAATGCGGAAAACGGCATTGTGATGTCACAATGGGGGAAATTGCATTGTGATATCACAATGGGGAAAGGGCATAGTGATGTCACAATGGGGGAAAACGGCATTGTGATGTCACATTGGGAGAAAGGGCATTGTGATGTCACAATGGGTAAAACAGCATTGTGATGTCACAATGCGGAAAACAGCATTGTGATGTCACAATGTGGGAAATGGCATTGTGATGTCACAATGGGGGAAATGGTATTGTTTTGTCACAATGCGGGAAATGGCATTGTGATGTCACAATGGGGGAAATGGAATTGTGATGTTACAATGGGTAAAACAGCATTGTGATGTCACAATGGGGGAAAGGGCATTGTGATGTCACAATGAGGAAAACGGCATTGTGATGTCACAATGGGGGAAAGGGCATTGTGATGTCACAATGGGGAGAACAGCATTGTGATGTCACAAAGGGGGAAATGGCATTGTGATGTCACAATGGGGGAAAGGGCATTGTGATGTCACAATGTGGAAAACGGCATTGCGATGTAACAATGGGGGAAAGTGCATTGTGATGTCACAATGGGGAAAACTGCATTGTGATGTCACAATGGGGGAAAGTGCATTGTGATGTCACAATGCGGAAAACGGCATTGTGATGTCACAATGGGGGAAAGTGCATTGTGATGTCACAATGGGGGAAAGGGCATTGTGATGTCACAATGCAGAAAACGGCATTGTGATGTCACAATGTGGGAAATGGCATTGTGATGTCACAATGGGGGAAATGGTATTGTTTTGTCACAGTGCGGGAAATGGCATTGTGATGTCACAATGGGGGAAATGCAATTGTGATGTTACAATGGGTAAAACAGCATTGTGATGTCACAATGGGGGAAAGGGCATTGTGATGTCACAATGAGGAAAACGGCATTGTGATGTCACAATGGGGGAAAGTGCATTGTGATGTCACAATGGGGGAAAGCGCATTGTGATGTCACAATGGGGAAAACTGAATTGTGATGTCACAATGGGGGAAAGGGCATTGTGATGTCACAATGCGGAAAACGGCATTGTGATGTCACAATGGGGGAAAGTGCATTGTGATGTCAGAATAGGGGAAAGGGCATTGTGATGTCACAATGCGGAAAACGGCATTGTGATGTCACAATGGGGGAAAGACATTGTGATGTCACAATGGGGAAAACTGCATTGTGATGTCACAATGGGGGAAAGTGCATTGTGATGTCAGAATAGGGGAAAGGGCATTGTGATGTCACAATGCGGAAAACGGCATTGTGATGTCACAATGGGGGAAAGACATTGTGATGTCACAATGGGGAAAACTGCATTGTGATGTCACAATGGGGGAAAGGGCATTGTGATGTCACAATGGGGAGAACAGCATTGTGATGTCACAAAGGGGGAAATGGCATTGTGATGTCACAATGGGGAGAACAGCATTGTGATGTCACAATGCGGAAAACGGCATTGCGATGTAACAATGGGGGAAAGTGCATTGTGATGTCACAATGGGGGAAAGGGCATTGTGATGTCACAATGCAGAAAACGGCATTGTGATGTCACAATGTGGGAAATGGCATTGTGATGTCACAATGGGGGGAATGGTATTGTTTTGTCACAATGCGGGAAATGGCATTGTGATGTCATAATGGGGAAAACGGCATTGTGATGTCACAATGGGGGAAATGGCATTGTGATGTCACAATGCGGAAAACGGCATTGTGATGTCACAATGGGGGAAATTGCATTGTGATGTCACAATAGGGAAAACGGCATTGTGATGTCACATTGGGGGAAATGGCATTGTGATGTCACAATGGGGGAAAGGGCATTGTGATGTCACAATGGGGAAAACGGCATTGTGATGTCACAATGGGGGAAAGGGCATTGTGATGTCACAATGGGGGAAAGGGCATTGTGATGTCACAATGGGGAAAACGGCATTGCAATGTCACAATGGGGGAAAGGGCATTGTGATGTCACAATGGGGGAAAGGGCATTGTGATATCACAATGGGGGAAAGGGCATTGTAATGTCACAATGCAGAAAACGGCATTGTGATGTCACAATGTGGGAAATGGCATTGTGATGTCACAATGGGGGAAATGGTATTGTTTTGTCACAATGCGGGAAATGGCATTGTGATATCACAATGGGGAAAACGGCATTGTGATGTCACAATGGGGGAAATGGCATTGTGATGTCACAATGGGGGAAATGGTATTGTTTTGTCACAATGCGGGAAATGGCATTGTGATGTCACAATGGGGGAAATGGAATTGTGATGTTACAATGGGGGAAATGGTATTGTTTTGTCACAATGCGGGAAATGGTATTGTGATGTCATAATGGGGAAAACGGCATTGTGATGTCACAATGGGGGAAATGGCATTGTGATGTCACAATGCGGAAAACGGCATTGTGATGTCACAATGGGGGAAATTGCATTGTGATGTCACAATAGGGAAAACGGCATTGTGATGTCACATTGGGGGAAATGGCATTGTGATGTCACAATGGGGGAAAGGGCATTGTGATGTCACAATGGGGAAAACGGCATTGTGATGTCACAATGGGGGAAAGGGCATTGTGATGTCACAATGGGGGAAAGGGCATTGTGATGTCACAATGGGGAAAACGGCATTGCAATGTCACAATGGGGGAATGGGCATTGTGATGTCACAATGGGGGAAAGGGCATTGTGATATCACAATGGGGGAAAGGGCATTGTAATGTCACAATGCAGAAAACGGCATTGTGATGTCACAATGTGGGAAATGGCATTGTGATGTCACAATGGGGGAAATGGTATTGTTTTGTCACAATGCGGGAAATGGCATTGTGATATCACAATTGGGAAAACGGCATTGTGATGTCACAATGGGGGAAATGGCATTGTGATGTCACAATGCGGAAAACGGCATTGTGATGTCACAATGGGGGAAATGGTATTGTTTTCTCACAATGCGGGAAATGGCATTGTGATGTCACAATGGGGGATGAGGCATTGTGATGTCACAATGGGGGAAAGTGCATTGTGATGTCACAATGGGGGAAAGCACATTGTGATGTCACAATGGGGAAAATTGAATTGTGATGTCACAATGGGGGAAAGGGCATTGTGATGTCACAATGCGGAAAACGGCATTGTGATGTCACAATGGGGAAAATGGCATTGTGATGTCACAATGGGGAAAACGGCATTGTGATGCCACAATGCGGAAAACGGCATTGTGATGTCACAATGGGGGAAATTGCATTGTGATATCACAATGGGGGAAATGGTATTGTGATGTCACAATAGGGAAAACGGCATTGTGATGTCACATTGGGAGAAAGGGCATTGTGATGTCACAGTGGGTAAAACAGCATTGTGATGTCACAATGGGTAAAACAGCATTGTGATGTCACAATGGGGGAAATGGCATTGTGATGTCACAATGGGGGAAATGGTATTGTTTTGTCACAATGCGGGAAATGGCATTGTGATGTCACCATGGGGGAAATGGAATTGTGATGTTACAATGGGTAAAACAGCATTGTGATGTTACAATGGGTAAAACAGCATTGTGATGTCACAATGGGGGAAAGGGCATTGTGATGTCACAATGCGGAAAACGGCATTGTGATGTCACAATGGGGGAAATGGCATTGTGATGTCACAATGCGGAAAACGGCATTGTGATGTCACAATGGGGGAAATTGCATTGTGATATCACAATGGGGAAAGGGCATAGTGATGTCACAATGTGGGAAAACGGCATTGTGATGTCACATTGGGAGAAAGGGCATTGTGATGTCACAATGGGGTAAACTGCATTGTGATGTCACAATGGGGGAAAAGGCATTTGGATGTCACAATGGGGGAAATGGCATTGTGATGTCACAATGGTGAAAACGGCATTGTGATGTCACAATGGTGAAAACGGCATTGTGATGTCACAATGGGGAAAAGGGCATTGTGATGTTACAATGGGGGAAATGGTATTGTTTTGTCACAATGCGGGAAATGGCATTGTGATGTCACAATGGGGAAAACGGCATTGTGATGTCACAATGGGGGAAATGGCATTGTGATGTCACAATGCGGAAAACGGCATTGTGATGTCACAATGGGGGAAATTGCATTGTGATATCACAATGGGGGAAAGGGCATAGTGATGTCACAATAGGGAAAACGGCATTGTGATGTCACATTGGGAGAAAGGGCATTGTGATGTCACAATGGGGAAAACTGCATTGTTATGTCACAATGTGGGAAATTGCATTGTGATGTCACAATGGGGGAAAGGGCATTGTGATGTCACAATGGGGAAAAAGGCATTGTGATGTCACAATGGGGGGAAAGGAATTGTGATGTTACAATGGGTAAAACAGCATTGTGATGTCACAATGGGGGAAAGGGCATTGTGATGTCACAATGAGGAAAACGGCATTGTGATGTCACAATGGGGGAAAGTGCATTGTGATGTCACAATGGGGGAAAGCGCATTGTGATGTCACAATGGGGAAAACTGAATTGTGATGTCACAATGGGGGAAAGGGCATTGTGATGTCACAATGCGGAAAACGGCATTGTGATGTCACAATGGGGGAAAGTGCATTGTGATGTCAGAATGGGGGAAAGGGCATTGTGATGTCACAATGCGGAAAACGGCATTGTAATGTCACAATAGGGGAAATACATTGTGATGTCACAATGGGGAAAACTGCATTGTGATGTCACAATGGGGGAAAGGGCATTGTGATGTCACAATGGGGAGAACGGCATTGTGATGTCACAAAGGGGGAAATGGCATTGTGATGTCACAATGGAGGAAAGGGCATTGTGATGTCACAATGGGGAAAGGGCATTGTGATCTCACAATAGGGGAAAGGGCATTGTGATGTCACAATGGGGAAAGGGCATTGTGATCTCACAATAGGGGAAAGGGCATTGTGATGTCACAATGGGGAAAACTGCATTGTGATGTCACAATGGGGGAAAGGGCATTGTGATGTCACAATGCGGAAAACGGCATTGTGATGTCACAATGGGGGAAAGTGCATTGTGATGTCACAATGTGGGAAATGGCATTGTGATGTCACAATGGGGGAAATGGTATTGTTTTGTCACAATGCGGGAAATGGCATTGTGATGTCACAATAGGGGAAATGGAATTGTGATGTTACAATAGGTAAAACAGCATTGTGATGTCACAATGGGGGAAAGGTCATTGTGATGTCACAATGAGGAAAACGGCATTGTGATGTCACAATGGGGGAAAGTGCATTGTGATGTCACAATGGGGGAAAGCGCATTGTGATGTCACAATGGGGAAAACTGAATTGTGATGTCACAATGGGGGAAAGGGCATTGTGATGTCACAATGCGGAAAACGGCATTGCGATGTCACAATGGGGGAAAGTGCATTGTGATGTCAGAATGGGGGAAAGGGCATTGTGATGTCACAATGCGGAAAACAGCATTGTGATGTCACAATGGGGGAAAGGGCATTGTGATGTCACAATGGGGAAAACTGCATTGTGATGTCACAATGGGGGAAAGGGCATTGTGATGTCACAATGGGGAGAACGGCATTGTGATGTCACAAAGGGGGAAATGGCATTGTGATGTCACAATGGAGGAAAGGGCATTGTGATGTCACAATGGGGGGAAAGGGCATTGTGATGTCACAATAGGGGAAAGGGCATTGTGATGTCACAATGGGGAAAAATGCATTGTGATGTCACAATGGGGGAAAGGGCATTGTGATGTCACAATGGGGGAAAGGGCATTGTGATATCACAATGGGGGAAAGGGCATTGTGATGTCACAATGCAGAAAACGGCATTGTGATGTCACAATGTGGGAAATGGCATTGTGATGTCACAAAGGGGGAAATGGTATTGTTTTGTCACAATGCGGGAAATGGCATTGTGATGTCACAATGGGGGAAATGGAATTGTGATGTCACAATGGGTAAAACAGCATTGTGATGTCACAATGGGGGAAAGGGCATTGTGATGTCACAATGGGGAAAACTGCATTGTGATGTCACAATGGGGGAAAGTGCATTGTGATGTCACAATGGGGAAAAGCGCATTGTGATGTCACAATGGGGAAAACTGAATTGTGATGTCACAATGGGGGAAAGGGCATTGTGATGTCACAATGCGGAAAACGGCATTGTGATGTCACAATGGGGGAAAGTGCATTGTGATGTCAGAATGGGGGAAAGGGCATTGTGATGTCATAATGGGGAAAACGGCATTGTGATGTCACAATGGGGGAAATGGCATTGTGATGTCACAATGCGGAAAACGACATTGTGATGTCACAATGGGGGAAATTGCATTGTGATGTCACAATAGGGAAAACGGCATTGTGATGTCACATTGGGGGAAATGGCATTGTGATGTCACAATGGGGGAAAGGGCATTGTGATGTCACAATGGGGAAAACGGCATTGTGATGTCACAATGGGGGAAAGGGCATTGTGATGTCACAATGGGGGAAAGGGCATTGTGATGTCACAATGGGGAAAACGGCATTGCAATGTCACAATGGGGGAAAGGGCATTGTGATGTCACAATGGGGGAAAGGGCATTGTGATATCACAATGGGGAAAGGGCATTGTAATGTCACAATGCAGAAAACGGCATTGTGATGTCACAATGTGGGAAATGGCATTGTGATGTCACAATGGGGGAAATGGTATTGTTTTGTCACAATGCGGGAAATGGCATTGTGATGTCACAATGGGGAAAACGGCATTGTGATGTCACAATGGGGGAATTGGCATTGTGATGTCACAATGCGGAAAACGGCATTGTGATGTCACAATGGGGGAAATGGTATTGTTTTGTCACAATGCGGGAAATGGCATTGTGATGTCACAATGGGGGAAATGGAATTGTGATGTTACAATGGGTAATACAGCATTGTGATGTCACAATGGGGGAAAGGGCATTGTGATGTCACAATGGGGAAAACTGCATTGTGATGTCACAATGGGGGAAAGGGCATTGTGATGTCACAATGCGGAAAACGGCATTGTGATGTCACAGTGGGGGAAAGTGCATTGTGATGTCACAATGGGGGAAAGCGCATTGTGATGTCACAATGGGGAAAATTGAATTGTGATGTCACAATGGGGGAAAAGGCATTGTGATGTCACAATGCGGAAAACGGCATTGTGATGTCACAATGGGGGAAATGGCATTGTGATGTCACAATGCGGAAAACGGCATTGTGATGTCACAATGGGGGAAATTGCATTGTGATATCACAATGGGGAAAGGGCATAGTGATGTCACAATGTGGGAAAACGGCATTGTGATGTCACATTGGGAGAAAGGGCATTGTGATGTCACAATGGGGTAAACTGCATTGTGATGTCACAATGGGGGAAAAGGCATTGGGATGTCACAATGGGGGAAATGGCATTGTGATGTCACAATGGTGAAAACGGCATTGTGATGTCACAATGGTGAAAACGGCATTGTGATGTCACAATGGGGAAAAGGGCATTGTGATGTTACAATGGGGGAAATGGTATTGTTTTGTCACAATGCGGGAAATGGCATTGTGATGTCACAATGGGGAAAACGGCATTGTGATGTCACAATGGGGGAAATGGCATTGTGATGTCACAATGCGGAAAACGGCATTGTGATGTCACAATGGGGGAAATTGCATTGTGATATCACAATGGGGGAAAGGGCATAGTGATGTCACAATAGGGAAAACGGCATTGTGATGTCACATTGGGAGAAAGGGCATTGTGATGTCACAATGGGGAAAACTGCATTGTTATGTCACAATGTGGGAAATTGCATTGTGATGTCACAATGGGGGAAAGGGCATTGTGATGTCACAATGGGGAAAAAGGCATTGGGATGTCACAATGGGGGGAAAGGAATTGTGATGTTACAATGGGTAAAACAGCATTGTGATGTCACAATGGGGGAAAGGGCATTGTGATGTCACAATGAGGAAAACGGCATTGTGATGTCACAATGGGGGAAAGTGCATTGTGATGTCACAATGGGGGAAAGCGCATTGTGATGTCACAATGGGGAAAACTGAATTGTGATGTCACAATGGGGGAAAGGGCATTGTGATGTCACAATGCGGAAAACGGCATTGTGATGTCACAATGGGGGAAAGTGCATTGTGATGTCAGAATGGGGGAAAGGGCATTGTGATGTCACAATGCGGAAAACGGCATTGTGATGTCACAATAGGGGAAATACATTGTGATGTCACAATGGGGAAAACTGCATTGTGATGTCACAATGGGGGAAAGGGCATTGTGATGTCACAATGGGGAGAACGGCATTGTGATGTCACAAAGGGGGAAATGGCATTGTGATGTCACAATGGAGGAAAGGGCATTGTGATGTCACAATGGGGAAAGGGCATTGTGATCTCACAATAGGGGAAAGGGCATTGTGATGTCACAATGGGGAAAACTGCATTGTGATGTCACAATGGGGGAAAGGGCATTGTGATGTCACAATGCGGAAAACGGCATTGTGATGTCACAATGGGGGAAAGTGCATTGTGATGTCACAATGTGGGAAATGGCATTGTGATGTCACAATGGGGGAAATGGTATTGTTTTGTCACAATGCGGGAAATGGCATTGTGATGTCACAATAGGGGAAATGGAATTGTGATGTTACAATAGGTAAAACAGCATTGTGATGTCACAATGGGGGAAAGGTCATTGTGATGTCACAATGAGGAAAACGGCATTGTGATGTCACAATGGGGGAAAGTGCATTGTGATGTCACAATGGGGGAAAGCGCATTGTGATGTCACAATGGGGAAAACTGAATTGTGATGTCACAATGGGGGAAAGGGCATTGTGATGTCACAATGCGGAAAACGGCATTGCGATGTCACAATGGGGGAAAGTGCATTGTGATGTCAGAATGGGGGAAAGGGCATTGTGATGTCACAATGCGGAAAACAGCATTGTGATGTCACAATGGGGGAAAGGGCATTGTGATGTCACAATGGGGAAAACTGCATTGTGATGTCACAATGGGGGAAAGGGCATTGTGATGTCACAAGGGGGAGAACGGCA
Source organism: Eleutherodactylus coqui (assembly GCF_035609145.1). Taxonomy (NCBI): domain Eukaryota; kingdom Metazoa; phylum Chordata; class Amphibia; order Anura; family Eleutherodactylidae; genus Eleutherodactylus; species Eleutherodactylus coqui. The sequence continues at coordinate 181,178 of NW_027102248.1, forward strand.
TTGTGATGTCACAAAGGGGGAAATGGCATTGTGATGTCACAATGGAGGAAAGGGCATTGTGATGTCACAATGGGGGGAAAGGGCATTGTGATGTCACAATAGGGGAAAGGGCATTGTGATGTCACAATGGGGAAAAATGCATTGTGATGTCACAATGGGGGAAAGGGCATTGTGATGTCACAATGGGGGAAAGGGCATTGTGATATCACAATGGGGGAAAGGGCATTGTGATGTCACAATGCAGAAAACGGCATTGTGATGTCACAATGTGGGAAATGGCATTGTGATGTCACAAAGGGGGAAATGGTATTGTTTTGTCACAATGCGGGAAATGGCATTGTGATGTCACAATGGGGGAAATGGAATTGTGATGTCACAATGGGTAAAACAGCATTGTGATGTCACAATGGGGGAAAGGGCATTGTGATGTCACAATGGGGAAAACTGCATTGTGATGTCACAATGGGGGAAAGTGCATTGTGATGTCACAATGGGGAAAAGCGCATTGTGATGTCACAATGGGGAAAACTGAATTGTGATGTCACAATGGGGGAAAGGGCATTGTGATGTCACAATGCGGAAAACGGCATTGTGATGTCACAATGGGGGAAAGTGCATTGTGATGTCAGAATGGGGGAAAGGGCATTGTGATGTCATAATGGGGAAAACGGCATTGTGATGTCACAATGGGGGAAATGGCATTGTGATGTCACAATGCGGAAAACGACATTGTGATGTCACAATGGGGGAAATTGCATTGTGATGTCACAATAGGGAAAACGGCATTGTGATGTCACATTGGGGGAAATGGCATTGTGATGTCACAATGGGGGAAAGGGCATTGTGATGTCACAATGGGGAAAACGGCATTGTGATGTCACAATGGGGGAAAGGGCATTGTGATGTCACAATGGGGGAAAGGGCATTGTGATGTCACAATGGGGAAAACGGCATTGCAATGTCACAATGGGGGAAAGGGCATTGTGATGTCACAATGGGGGAAAGGGCATTGTGATATCACAATGGGGAAAGGGCATTGTAATGTCACAATGCAGAAAACGGCATTGTGATGTCACAATGTGGGAAATGGCATTGTGATGTCACAATGGGGGAAATGGTATTGTTTTGTCACAATGCGGGAAATGGCATTGTGATGTCACAATGGGGAAAACGGCATTGTGATGTCACAATGGGGGAATTGGCATTGTGATGTCACAATGCGGAAAACGGCATTGTGATGTCACAATGGGGGAAATGGTATTGTTTTGTCACAATGCGGGAAATGGCATTGTGATGTCACAATGGGGGAAATGGAATTGTGATGTTACAATGGGTAATACAGCATTGTGATGTCACAATGGGGGAAAGGGCATTGTGATGTCACAATGGGGAAAACTGCATTGTGATGTCACAATGGGGGAAAGGGCATTGTGATGTCACAATGCGGAAAACGGCATTGTGATGTCACAGTGGGGGAAAGTGCATTGTGATGTCACAATGGGGGAAAGCGCATTGTGATGTCACAATGGGGAAAATTGAATTGTGATGTCACAATGGGGGAAAGGGCATTGTGATGTCACAATGCGGAAAACGGCATTGTGATGTCACAATGGGGGAAATGGCATTGTGATGTCACAATGCGGAAAACGGCATTGTGATGTCACAATGGGGGAAATTGCATTGTGATATCACAATGGGGAAAGGGCATAGTGATGTCACAATGTGGGAAAACGGCATTGTGATGTCACATTGGGAGAAAGGGCATTGTGATGTCACAATGGGGTAAACTGCATTGTGATGTCACAATGGGGGAAAAGGCATTGGGATGTCACAATGGGGGAAATGGCATTGTGATGTCACAATGGTGAAAACGGCATTGTGATGTCACAATGGTGAAAACGGCATTGTGATGTCACAATGGGGAAAAGGGCATTGTGATGTTACAATGGGGGAAATGGTATTGTTTTGTCACAATGCGGGAAATGGCATTGTGATGTCACAATGGGGAAAACGGCATTGTGATGTCACAATGGGGGAAATGGCATTGTGATGTCACAATGCGGAAAACGGCATTGTGATGTCACAATGGGGGAAATTGCATTGTGATATCACAATGGGGGAAAGGGCATAGTGATGTCACAATAGGGAAAACGGCATTGTGATGTCACATTGGGAGAAAGGGCATTGTGATGTCACAATGGGGAAAACTGCATTGTTATGTCACAATGTGGGAAATTGCATTGTGATGTCACAATGGGGGAAAGGGCATTGTGATGTCACAATGGGGAAAAAGGCATTGTGATGTCACAATGGGGGGAAAGGAATTGTGATGTTACAATGGGTAAAACAGCATTGTGATGTCACAATGGGGGAAAGGGCATTGTGATGTCACAATGAGGAAAACGGCATTGTGATGTCACAATGGGGGAAAGTGCATTGTGATGTCACAATGGGGGAAAGCGCATTGTGATGTCACAATGGGGAAAACTGAATTGTGATGTCACAATGGGGGAAAGGGCATTGTGATGTCACAATGCGGAAAACGGCATTGTGATGTCACAATGGGGGAAAGTGCATTGTGATGTCAGAATGGGGGAAAGGGCATTGTGATGTCACAATGCGGAAAACGGCATTGTGATGTCACAATAGGGGAAATACATTGTGATGTCACAATGGGGAAAACTGCATTGTGATGTCACAATGGGGGAAAGGGCATTGTGATGTCACAATGGGGAAAGGGCATTGTGATCTCACAATAGGGGAAAGGGCATTGTGATGTCACAATGGGGAAAACTGCATTGTGATCTCACAATAGGGGAAAGGGCATTGTGATGTCACAATGGGGAAAACTGCATTGTGATGTCACAATGGGGGAAAGGGCATTGTGATGTCACAATGCGGAAAACGGCATTGTGATGTCACAATGGGGGAAAGTGCATTGTGATGTCACAATGTGGGAAATGGCATTGTGATGTCACAATGGGGGAAATGGTATTGTTTTGTCACAATGCGGGAAATGGCATTGTGATGTCACAATAGGGGAAATGGAATTGTGATGTTACAATAGGTAAAACAGCATTGTGATGTCACAATGGGGGAAAGGTCATTGTGATGTCACAATGAGGAAAACGGCATTGTGATGTCACAATGGGGGAAAGTGCATTGTGATGTCACAATGGGGGAAAGCGCATTGTGATGTCACAATGGGGAAAACTGAATTGTGATGTCACAATGGGGGAAAGGGCATTGTGATGTCACAATGCGGAAAACGGCATTGCGATGTCACAATGGGGGAAAGTGCATTGTGATGTCAGAATGGGGGAAAGGGCATTGTGATGTCACAATGCGGAAAACAGCATTGTGATGTCACAATGGGGGAAAGGGCATTGTGATGTCACAATGGGGAAAACTGCATTGTGATGTCACAATGGGGGAAAGGGCATTGTGATGTCACAAGGGGGAGAACGGCATTGTGATGTCACAAAGGGGGAAATGGCATTGTGATGTCACAATGGAGGAAAGGGCATTGTGATGTCACAATGGGGGGAAAGGGCATTGTGATGTCACAATAGGGGAAAGGGCATTGTGATGTCACAATGGGGAAAAATGCATTGTGATGTCACAATGGGGGAAAGGGCATTGTGATGTCACAATGGGGGAAAGGGCATTGTGATATCACAATGGGGGAAAGGGCATTGTGATGTCACAATGCAGAAAACGGCATTGTGATGTCACAATGTGGGAAATGGCATTGTGATGTCACAAAGGGGGAAATGGTATTGTTTTGTCACAATGCGGGAAATGGCATTGTGATGTCACAATGGGGGAAATGGAATTGTGATGTCACAATGGGTAAAACAGCATTGTGATGTCACAATGGGGGAAAGGGCATTGTGATGTCACAATGGGGAAAACTGCATTGTGATGTCACAATGGGGGAAAGTGCATTGTGATGTCACAATGGGGAAAAGCGCATTGTGATGTCACAATGGGGAAAACTGAATTGTGATGTCACAATGGGGGAAAGGGCATTGTGATGTCACAATGCGGAAAACGGCATTGTGATGTCACAATGGGGGAAAGTGCATTGTGATGTCAGAATGGGGGAAAGGGCATTGTGATGTCATAATGGGGAAAACGGCATTGTGATGTCACAATGGGGGAAATGGCATTGTGATGTCACAATGCGGAAAACGACATTGTGATGTCACAATGGGGGAAATTGCATTGTGATGTCACAATAGGGAAAACGGCATTGTGATGTCACATTGGGGGAAATGGCATTGTGATGTCACAATGGGGGAAAGGGCATTGTGATGTCACAATGGGGAAAACGGCATTGTGATGTCACAATGGGGGAAAGGGCATTGTGATGTCACAATGGGGGAAAGGGCATTGTGATGTCACAATGGGGAAAACGGCATTGCAATGTCACAATGGGGGAAAGGGCATTGTGATGTCACAATGGGGGAAAGGGCATTGTGATATCACAATGGGGAAAGGGCATTGTAATGTCACAATGCAGAAAACGGCATTGTGATGTCACAATGTGGGAAATGGCATTGTGACGTCACAATGGGGGAAATGGTATTGTTTTGTCACAATGCGGGAAATGGCATTGTGATGTCACAATGGGGAAAACGGCATTGTGATGTCACAATGGGGGAATTGGCATTGTGATGTCACAATGCGGAAAACGGCATTGTGATGTCACAATGGGGGAAATGGTATTGTTTTGTCACAATGCGGGAAATGGCATTGTGATGTCACAATGGGGGAAATGGAATTGTGATGTTACAATGGGTAATACAGCATTGTGATGTCACAATGGGGGAAAGGGCATTGTGATGTCACAATGGGGAAAACTGCATTGTGATGTCACAATGGGGGAAAGGGCATTGTGATGTCACAATGCGGAAAACGGCATTGTGATGTCACAGTGGGGGAAAGTGCATTGTGATGTCACAATGGGGGAAAGCGCATTGTGATGTCACAATGGGGAAAATTGAATTGTGATGTCACAATGGGGGAAAGGGCATTGTGATGTCACAATGCGGAAAACGGCATTGTGATGTCACAATGGGGGAAATGGCATTGTGATGTCACAATGCGGAAAACGGCATTGTGATGTCACAATGGGGGAAATTGCATTGTGATATCACAATGGGGAAAGGGCATAGTGATGTCACAATGTGGGAAAACGGCATTGTGATGTCACATTGGGAGAAAGGGCATTGTGATGTCACAATGGGGTAAACTGCATTGTGATGTCACAATGGGGGAAAAGGCATTGGGATGTCACAATGGGGGAAATGGCATTGTGATGTCACAATGGTGAAAACGGCATTGTGATGTCACAATGGTGAAAACGGCATTGTGATGTCACAATGGGGAAAAGGGCATTGTGATGTTACAATGGGGGAAATGGTATTGTTTTGTCACAATGCGGGAAATGGCATTGTGATGTCACAATGGGGAAAACGGCATTGTGATGTCACAATGGGGGAAATGGCATTGTGATGTCACAATGCGGAAAACGGCATTGTGATGTCACAATGGGGGAAATTGCATTGTGATATCACAATGGGGGAAAGGGCATAGTGATGTCACAATAGGGAAAACGGCATTGTGATGTCACATTGGGAGAAAGGGCATTGTGATGTCACAATGGGGAAAACTGCATTGTTATGTCACAATGTGGGAAATTGCATTGTGATGTCACAATGGGGGAAAGGGCATTGTGATGTCACAATGGGGAAAAAGGCATTGTGATGTCACAATGGGGGGAAAGGAATTGTGATGTTACAATGGGTAAAACAGCATTGTGATGTCACAATGGGGGAAAGGGCATTGTGATGTCACAATGAGGAAAACGGCATTGTGATGTCACAATGGGGGAAAGTGCATTGTGATGTCACAATGGGGGAAAGCGCATTGTGATGTCACAATGGGGAAAACTGAATTGTGATGTCACAATGGGGGAAAGGGCATTGTGATGTCACAATGCGGAAAACGGCATTGTGATGTCACAATGGGGGAAAGTGCATTGTGATGTCAGAATGGGGGAAAGGGCATTGTGATGTCACAATGCGGAAAACGGCATTGTGATGTCACAATAGGGGAAATACATTGTGATGTCACAATGGGGAAAACTGCATTGTGATGTCACAATGGGGGAAAGGGCATTGTGATGTCACAATGGGGAGAACGGCATTGTGATGTCACAAAGGGGGAAATGGCATTGTGATGTCACAATGGAGGAAAGGGCATTGTGATGTCACAATGGGGAAAGGGCATTGTGATCTCACAATAGGGGAAAGGGCATTGTGATGTCACAATGGGGAAAACTGCATTGTGATGTCACAATGGGGGAAAGGGCATTGTGATGTCACAATGCGGAAAACGGCATTGTGATGTCACAATGGGGGAAAGTGCATTGTGATGTCACAATGTGGGAAATGGCATTGTGATGTCACAATGGGGGAAATGGTATTGTTTTGTCACAATGCGGGAAATGGCATTGTGATGTCACAATAGGGGAAATGGAATTGTGATGTTACAATAGGTAAAACAGCATTGTGATGTCACAATGGGGGAAAGGTCATTGTGATGTCACAATGAGGAAAACGGCATTGTGATGTCACAATGGGGGAAAGTGCATTGTGATGTCACAATGGGGGAAAGCGCATTGTGATGTCACAATGGGGAAAACTGAATTGTGATGTCACAATGGGGGAAAGGGCATTGTGATGTCACAATGCGGAAAACGGCATTGCGATGTCACAATGGGGGAAAGTGCATTGTGATGTCAGAATGGGGGAAAGGGCATTGTGATGTCACAATGCGGAAAACAGCATTGTGATGTCACAATGGGGGAAAGGGCATTGTGATGTCACAATGGGGAAAACTGCATTGTGATGTCACAAGGGGGAGAACGGCATTGTGATGTCACAAAGGGGGAAATGGCATTGTGATGTCACAATGGAGGAAAGGGCATTGTGATGTCACAATGGGGGGAAAGGGCATTGTGATGTCACAATAGGGGAAAGGGCATTGTGATGTCACAATGGGGAAAAATGCATTGTGATGTCACAATGGGGGAAAGGGCATTGTGATATCACAATGGGGGAAAGGGCATTGTGATGTCACAATGCAGAAAACGGCATTGTGATGTCACAATGTGGGAAATGGCATTGTGATGTCACAAAGGGGGAAATGGTATTGTTTTGTCACAATGCGGGAAATGGCATTGTGATGTCACAATGGGGGAAATGGAATTGTGATGTCACAATGGGTAAAACAGCATTGTGATGTCACAATGGGGGAAACGGCATTGTGATGTCACAATGGGGAAAACTGCATTGTGATGTCACAATGGGGGAAAGTGCATTGTGATGTCACAATGGGGAAAAGCGCATTGTGATGTCACAATGGGGAAAACTGAATTGTGATGTCACAATGGGGGAAAGGGCATTGTGATGTCACAATGCGGAAAACGGCATTGTGATGTCACAATGGGGGAAAGTGCATTGTGATGTCAGAATGGGGGAAAGGGCATTGTGATGTCACAATGCGGAAAACGGCATTGTGATGTCAGAATGGGGGAAAGGGCATTGTGATGTCAGAATGGGGGAAAGGGCATTGTGATGTCACAATGCGGAAAACGGCATTGTGATGTCACAATGGGGAAAACGGCATTGTGATGTCACAATGGTGATAACGGCATTGTGATGTCACAATGGGGAAAAGGGCATTGTGATGTAACCATGGGGTAAACTGCATTGTGATGTCACAATGCAGAAAACGGCATTGTGATGTCACAATGTGGGAAATGGCATTGTGATGTCACAATGGGGGAAATGGTATTGTGATGTCACAATAGGGAAAACGGCATTGTGATGTCACAATGGGGGAAAGGGCATTGTGATGTCACAATGGGGGAAAGGGCATTGTGATGTCACAATGGGGAAAACGGCATTGTGATGTCACAATGGGGGAAAGGGCATTGTGATGTCACAATGGGGGAAAGGGCATTGTGATGTCACAATGGGGAAAACGGCATTGCAATGTCACAATGGGGGAAAGGGCATTGTGATGTCACAATGGGGGAAAGGGCATTGTGATATCACAATGGGGGAAAGGGCATTGTAATGTCACAATGCAGAAAACGGCATTGTGATGTCACAATGTGGGAAATGGCATTGTGATGTCACAATGGGGGAAATGGTATTGTTTTGTCACAATGCGGGAAATGGCATTGTGATATCACAATGGGGAAAACGGCATTGTGATGTCACAATTGGGGAAATGGCATTGTGATGTCACAATGGGGGAAAGGGCATTGTGATGTCACAATGGGGGAAAGTGCATTGTGATGTCACAATGGGGGAAAGCGCATTGTGATGTCACAATGGGGAAAATTGAATTGTGATGTCACAATGGGGGAAAGGGCATAGTGATGTCACAATGCGGAAAACGGCATTGTGATGTCACAATGGTGAAAATGGCATTGTGATGTCACAATGCGGAAAACGGCATTGTGATGTCACAATGCGGAAAACAGCATTGTGATGTCACAATGGGGGAAATTGCATTGTGATGTCACAATGGGGGAAAGTGCATTGTGATGTCACAAAGGGGGAAATGGCATTGTGATGTCACAATGGAGGAAAGGGCATTGTGATGTCACAATGGGGGGAAAGGGCATTGTGATGTCACAATAGGGGAAAGGGCATTGTGATGTCACAATGGGGAAAAATGCATTGTGATGTCACAATGGGGGAAAGGGCATTGTGATGTCACAATGGGGGAAAGGGCATTGTGATATCACAATGGGGGAAAGGGCATTGTGATGTCACAATGCAGAAAACGGCATTGTGATGTCACAATGTGGGAAATGGCATTGTGATGTCACAAAGGGGGAAATGGTATTGTTTTGTCACAATGCGGGAAATGGCATTGTGATGTCACAATGGGGGAAATGGAATTGTGATGTCACAATGGGTAAAACAGCATTGTGATGTCACAATGGGGGAAAGGGCATTGTGATGTCACAATGGGGAAAACTGCATTGTGATGTCACAATGGGGGAAAGTGCATTGTGATGTCACAATGGGGAAAAGCGCATTGTGATGTCACAATGGGGAAAACTGAATTGTGATGTCACAATGGGGGAAAGGGCATTGTGATGTCACAATGCGGAAAACGGCATTGTGATGTCACAATGGGGGAAAGTGCATTGTGATGTCAGAATGGGGGAAAGGGCATTGTGATGTCATAATGGGGAAAACGGCATTGTGATGTCACAATGGGGGAAATGGCATTGTGATGTCACAATGCGGAAAACGACATTGTGATGTCACAATGGGGGAAATTGCATTGTGATGTCACAATAGGGAAAACGGCATTGTGATGTCACATTGGGGGAAATGGCATTGTGATGTCACAATGGGGGAAAGGGCATTGTGATGTCACAATGGGGAAAACGGCATTGTGATGTCACAATGTTGGAAAGGGCATTGTGATGTCACAATGGGGGAAAGGGCATTGTGATGTCACAATGGGGAAAACGGCATTGCAATGTCACAATGGGGGAAAGGGCATTGTGATGTCACAATGGGGGAAAGGGCATTGTGATATCACAATGGGGAAAGGGCATTGTAATGTCACAATGCAGAAAACGGCATTGTGATGTCACAATGTGGGAAATGGCATTGTGATGTCACAATGGGGGAAATGGTATTGTTTTGTCACAATGCGGGAAATGGCATTGTGATGTCACAATGGGGAAAACGGCATTGTGATGTCACAATGGGGGAATTGGCATTGTGATGTCACAATGCGGAAAACGGCATTGTGATGTCACAATGGGGGAAATGGTATTGTTTTGTCACAATGCGGGAAATGGCATTGTGATGTCACAATGGGGGAAATGGAATTGTGATGTTACAATGGGTAATACAGCATTGTGATGTCACAATGGGGGAAAGGGCATTGTGATGTCACAATGGGGAAAACTGCATTGTGATGTCACAATGGGGGAAAGGGCATTGTGATGTCACAATGCGGAAAACGGCATTGTGATGTCACAGTGGGGGAAAGTGCATTGTGATGTCACAATGGGGGAAAGCGCATTGTGATGTCACAATGGGGAAAATTGAATTGTGATGTCACAATGGGGGAAAGGGCATTGTGATGTCACAATGCGGAAAACGGCATTGTGATGTCACAATGGGGGAAATGGCATTGTGATGTCACAATGCGGAAAACGGCATTGTGATGTCACAATGGGGGAAATTGCATTGTGATATCACAATGGGGAAAGGGCATAGTGATGTCACAATGTGGGAAAACGGCATTGTGATGTCACATTGGGAGAAAGGGCATTGTGATGTCACAATGGGGTAAACTGCATTGTGATGTCACAATGGGGGAAAAGGCATTGGGATGTCACAATGGGGGAAATGGCATTGTGATGTCACAATGGTGAAAACGGCATTGTGATGTCACAATGGTGAAAACGGCATTGTGATGTCACAATGGGGAAAAGGCATTGGGATGTCACAATGGGGGAAATGGCATTGTGATGTCACAATGGTGAAAACGGCATTGTGATGTCACAATGGTGAAAACGGCATTGTGATGTCACAATGGGGAAAAGGGCATTGTGATGTTACAATGGGGGAAATGGTATTGTTTTGTCACAATGCGGAAAACGGCATTGTGATGTCACAATGGGGGAAATTGCATTGTGATATCACAATGGGGGAAAGGGCATAGTGATGTCACAATAGGGAAAACGGCATTGTGATGTCACATTGGGAGAAAGGGCATTGTGATGTCACAATGGGGAAAACTGCATTGTTATGTCACAATGTGGGAAATTGCATTGTGATGTCACAATGGGGGAAAGGGCATTGTGATGTCACAATGGGGAAAAAGGCATTGTGATGTCACAATGGGGGGAAAGGAATTGTGATGTTACAATGGGTAAAACAGCATTGTGATGTCACAATGGGGGAAAGGGCATTGTGATGTCACAATGAGGAAAACGGCATTGTGATGTCACAATGGGGAAAACTGAATTGTGATGTCACAATGGGGGAAAGGGCATTGTGATGTCACAATGCGGAAAACGGCATTGTGATGTCACAATGGGGGAAAGTGCATTGTGATGTCAGAATGGGGGAAAGGGCATTGTGATGTCACAATGCGGAAAACGGCATTGTGATGTCACAATAGGGGAAATACATTGTGATGTCACAATGGGGAAAACTGCATTGTGATGTCACAATGGGGGAAAGGGCATTGTGATGTCACAATGGGGAGAACGGCATTGTGATGTCACAAAGGGGGAAATGGCATTGTGATGTCACAATGGAGGAAAGGGCATTGTGATGTCACAATGGGGAAAGGGCATTGTGATCTCACAATAGGGGAAAGGGCATTGTGATGTCACAATGGGGAAAACTGCATTGTGATGTCACAATGGGGGAAAGGGCATTGTGATGTCACAATGCGGAAAACGGCATTGTGATGTCACAATGGGGGAAAGTGCATTGTGATGTCACAATGTGGGAAATGGCATTGTGATGTCACAATGGGGGAAATGGTATTGTTTTGTCACAATGCGGGAAATGGCATTGTGATGTCACAATAGGGGAAATGGAATTGTGATGTTACAATAGGTAAAACAGCATTGTGATGTCACAATGGGGGAAAGGTCATTGTGATGTCACAATGAGGAAAACGGCATTGTGATGTCACAATGGGGGAAAGTGCATTGTGATGTCACAATGGGGGAAAGCGCATTGTGATGTCACAATGGGGAAAACTGAATTGTGATGTCACAATGGGGGAAAGGGCATTGTGATGTCACAATGCGGAAAACGGCATTGCGATGTCACAATGGGGGAAAGTGCATTGTGATGTCAGAATGGGGGAAAGGGCATTGTGATGTCACAATGCGGAAAACAGCATTGTGATGTCACAATGGGGGAAAGGGCATTGTGATGTCACAATGGGGAAAACTGCATTGTGATGTCACAATGGGGGAAAGGGCATTGTGATGTCACAAGGGGGAGAACGGCATTGTGATGTCACAAAGGGGGAAATGGCATTGTGATGTCACAATGGAGGAAAGGGCATTGTGATGTCACAATGGGGGGAAAGGGCATTGTGATGTCACAATAGGGGAAAGGGCATTGTGATGTCACAATGGGGAAAAATGCATTGTGATGTCACAATGGGGGAAAGGGCATTGTGATATCACAATGGGGGAAAGGGCATTGTGATGTCACAATGCAGAAAACGGCATTGTGATGTCACAATGTGGGAAATGGCATTGTGATGTCACAAAGGGGGAAATGGTATTGTTTTGTCACAATGCGGGAAATGGCATTGTGATGTCACAATGGGGGAAATGGAATTGTGATGTCACAATGGGTAAAACAGCATTGTGATGTCACAATGGGGGAAACGGCATTGTGATGTCACAATGGGGAAAACTGCATTGTGATGTCACAATGGGGGAAAGTGCATTGTGATGTCACAATGGGGAAAAGCGCATTGTGATGTCACAATGGGGAAAACTGAATTGTGATGTCACAATGGGGGAAAGGGCATTGTGATGTCACAATGCGGAAAACGGCATTGTGATGTCACAATGGGGGAAAGTGCATTGTGATGTCAGAATGGGGGAAAGGGCATTGTGATGTCACAATGCGGAAAACGGCATTGTGATGTCAGAATGGGGGAAAGGGCATTGTGATGTCAGAATGGGGGAAAGGGCATTGTGATGTCACAATGCGGAAAACGGCATTGTGATGTCACAATGGGGAAAACGGCATTGTGATGTCACAATGGTGATAACGGCATTGTGATGTCACAATGGGGAAAAGGGCACTGTGATGTAACCATGGGGTAAACTGCATTGTGATGTCACAATGCAGAAAACGGCATTGTGATGTCACAATGTGGGAAATGGCATTGTGATGTCACAATGGGGGAAATGGTATTGTGATGTCACAATAGGGAAAACGGCATTGTGATGTCACAATGGGGGAAAGGGCATTGTGATGTCACAATGGGGGAAAGGGCATTGTGATGTCACAATGGGGAAAACGGCATTGTGATGTCACAATGGGGGAAAGGGCATTGTGATGTCACAATGGGGGAAAGGGCATTGTGATGTCACAATGGGGAAAACGGCATTGCAATGTCACAATGGGGGAAAGGGCATTGTGATGTCACAATGGGGGAAAGGGCATTGTGATATCACAATGGGGGAAAGGGCATTGTAATGTCACAATGCAGAAAACGGCATTGTGATGTCACAATGTGGGAAATGGCATTGTGATGTCACAATGGGGGAAATGGTATTGTTTTGTCACAATGCGGGAAATGGCATTGTGATATCACAATGGGGAAAACGGCATTGTGATGTCACAATTGGGGAAATGGCATTGTGATGTCACAATGGGGGAAAGGGCATTGTGATGTCACAATGGGGGAAAGTGCATTGTGATGTCACAATGGGGGAAAGCGCATTGTGATGTCACAATGGGGAAAATTGAATTGTGATGTCACAATGGGGGAAAGGGCATAGTGATGTCACAATGCGGAAAACGGCATTGTGATGTCACAATGGTGAAAATGGCATTGTGATGTCACAATGCGGAAAACGGCATTGTGATGTCACAATGCGGAAAACAGCATTGTGATGTCACAATGGGGGAAATTGCATTGTGATGTCACAATGGGGGAAAGTGCATTGTGATGTCAGAATGGGGGAAAGGGCATTGTGATGTCACAATGCGGAAAACGGCATTGTGATGTCACAATGGGGGAAAGGGCATTGTGATGTCACAATGGGGAAAACTGCATTGTGATGTCACAATGGGGGAAAGGGCATTGTGATGTCACAATGGGGGAAAGGGCATTGTGATGTCACAATGGGGAAAACTGCATTGTGATGTCACAATGGGGGAAAGGGCATTGTGATGTCACAATGCGGAAAACGGCATTGTGATGTCACAATGGGGGAAAGTGCATTGTGATGTCACAATGGGGGAAAGGGCATTGTGATGTCACAATGCGGAAAACGGCATTGTGATGTCACAATGGGGGAAAGGGCATTGTGATGTCACAATGGGGAAAACTGCATTGTGATGTCACAATGGGGTTAAGGGCATTGTGATGTCACAATGGGGGAAAGGGCATTGTGTTGTCACAATGGGGAAAACTGCATTGTGATGTCACAATGGGGGAAAGGGCATTGTGATGTCACAATGCGGAAAACGGCATTGTGATGTCACAATGGGGGAAAGTGCATTGTGATGTCACAATGGGGGAAAGGGCATTGTGATGTCACAATGCAGAAAACGGCATTGTGATGTCACAATGTGGGAAATGGCATTGTGATGTCACAATGGGGGAAATGGAATTGTGATGTTACAATGGGTAAAACAGCATTGTGATGTCACAATGGGGGAAAGGGCATTGTGATGTCACAATGAGGAAAACGGCATTGTGATGTCACAATGGGGGAAAGTGCATTGTGATGTCACAATGGGGGAAAGCGCATTGTGATGTCACAATGGGGAAAACTGAATTGTGATGTCACAATGGGGGAAAGGGCATTGTGATGTCACAATGCGGAAAACGGCATTGTGATGTCACAATGGGGGAAAGTGCATTGTGATGTCAGAATGGGGGAAAGGGCATTGTGATGTCACAATGCGGAAAACGGCATTGTGATGTCACAATAGGGGAAAGACATTGTGATGTCACAATGGGGAAAACTGCATTGTGATGTCACAATGGGGGAAAGGGCATTGTGATGTCACAATGGGGAGAACAGCATTGTGATGTCACAAAGGGGGAAATGGCATTGTGATGTCACAATGGGGGAAAGGGCATTGTGATGTCACAATGGGGGAAAGGGCATTGTGATGTCACAATGCGGAAAACGGCATTGCGATGTAACAATGGGGGAAAGTGCATTGTGATGTCACAATGGGGAAAACTGCATTGTGATGTCACAATGGGGGAAAATGCATTGTGATGTCACAATGCGGAAAACGGCATTGTGATGTCACAATGGGGGAAAGTGCATTGTGATGTCACAATGGGGGAAAGGGCATTGTGATGTCACAATGCAGAAAACGGCATTGTGATGTCATTATGTGGGAAATGGCATTGTGATGTCACAATGGGGGAAATGGTATTGTTTTGTCACAATGCGGGAAATGGCATTGTGATGTCACAATGGGGGAAATGGAATTGTGATGTTACAATGGGTAAAACAGCATTGTGATGTCACAATGGGGGAAAGGGCATTGTGATGTCACAATGAGGAAAACGGCATTGTGATGTCACAATGGGGGAAAGTGCATTGTGATGTCACAATGGGGGAAAGCGCATTGTGATGTCACAATGGGGAAAACTGAATTGTGATGTCACAATGGGGGAAAGGGCATTGTGATGTCACAATGCGGAAAACGGCATTGTGATGTCACAATGGGGGAAAGTGCATTGTGATGTCAGAATGAGGGAAAGGGCATTGTGATGTCACAATGCGGAAAACGGCATTGTGATGTCACAATGGGGGAAAGACATTGTGATGTCACAATGGGGGAAAGGGCATTGTGATGTCACAATGGGGAGAACAGCATTGTGATGTCACAAAGGGGGAAATGGCATTGTGATGTCACAATGGGGAGAACAGCATTGTGATGTCACAATGCGGAAAACGGCATTGCGATGTAACAATGGGGGAAAGTGCATTGTGATGTCACAATGGGGGAAAGGGCATTGTGATGTCACAATGCAGAAAACGGCATTGTGATGTCACAATGTGGGAAATGGCATTGTGATGTCACAATGGGGGAAATGGTATTGTTTTGTCACAATGCGGGAAATGGCATTGTGATGTCATAATGGGGAAAACGGCATTGTGATGTCACAATGGGGGAAATGGCATTGTGCTGTCACAATGCGGAAAACGGCATTGTGATGTCACAATGGGGGAAATTGCATTGTGATGTCACAATAGGGAAAACGGCATTGTGATGTCACATTGGGGGAAATGGCATTGTGATGTCACAATGGGGGAAAGGGCATTGTGATGTCACAATGGGGAAAACGGCATTGTGATGTCACAATGGGGGAAAGGGCATTGTGATGTCACAATGGGGGAAAGGGCATTGTGATGTCACAATGGGGAAAACGGCATTGCAATGTCACAATGGGGGAAAGGGCATTGTGATGTCACAATGGGGGAAAGGGCATTGTGATATCACAATGGGGGAAAGGGCATTGTAATGTCACAATGCAGAAAACGGTATTGTGATGTCACAATGTGGGAAATGGCATTGTGATGTCACAATGGGGGAAATGGTATTGTTTTGTCACAATGCGGGAAATGGCATTGTGATATCACAATGGGGAAAACGGCATTGTGATGTCACAATGGGGGAAATGGCATTGTGATGTCACAATGCGGAAAACGGCATTGTGATGTCACAATGGGGGAAATGGTATTGTTTTGTCACAATGCGGGAAATGGCATTGTGATGTCACAATGGGGGAAATGGAATTGTGATGTTACAATGGATAAAACAGCATTGTGATGTCACAATGGGGGAAAGGGCATTGTGATGTCACAATGGGGAAAACTGCATTGTGATGTCACAATGGGGGATAGGGCATTGTGATGTCACAATGGGGGAAAGTGCATTGTGATGTCACAATGGGGGAAAGCACATTGTGATGTCACAATGGGGAAAATGGCATTGTGATGTCACAATGCGGAAAACGGCATTGTGATGTCACAATGCGGAAAACGGCATTGTGATGTCACAATGGGGGAAATTGCATTGTGATATCACAATGGGGAAAGGGCATAGTGATGTCACAATAGGGAAAACGGCATTGTGATGTCACATTGGGAGAAAGGGCATTGTGATGTCACAATGGGGAAAACTGCATTGTGATGTCACAATGGGGGAAAGGGCATTGTGATGTCACAATGGGGGAAAGGGCATTGTGATGTCACAATGGGGAAAACTGCATTGTGATGTCACAATGGGGGAAAGGGCATTGTGATGTCACAATGCGGAAAACGGCATTGTGATGTCACAATGGGGGAAAGTGCATTGTGATGTCACAATGGGGGAAAGGGCATTGTGATGTCACAATGCAGAAAACGGCATTGTGATGTCACAATGTGGGAAATGGCATTGTGATGTCACAATGGGGGAAATGGTATTGTTTTGTCACAATGCGGGAAATGGCATTGTGATGTCACAATGGGGGAAATGGAATTGTGATGTTACAATGGGTAAAACAGCATTGTGATGTCACAATGGGGGAAAGGGCATTGTGATGTCACAATGAGGAAAACGGCATTGTGATGTCACAATGGGGGAAAGTGCATTGTGATGTCACAATGGGGGAAAGCGCATTGTGATGTCACAATGGGGAAAACTGAATTGTGATGTCACAATGGGGGAAAGGGCATTGTGATGTCACAATGCGGAAAACGGCATTGTGATGTCACAATGGGGGAAAGTGCATTGTGATGTCAGAATGGGGGAAAGGGCATTGTGATGTCACAATGCGGAAAACGGCATTGTGATGTCACAATAGGGGAAAGACATTGTGATGTCACAATGGGGAAAACTGCATTGTGATGTCACAATGGGGGAAAGGGCATTGTGATGTCACAATGGGGAGAACAGCATTGTGATGTCACAAAGGGGGAAATGGCATTGTGATGTCACAATGGGGGAAAGGGTATTGTGATGTCACAATGCGGAAAACGGCATTGCGATGTAACAATGGGGGAAAGTGCATTGTGATGTCACAATAGGGAAAACTGCATTGTGATGTCACAATGGGGGAAAGTGCATTGTGATGTCACAATGCGGAAAACGGCATTGTGATGTCACAATGGGGGAAAGTGCATTGTGATGTCACAATGGGGGAAAGGGCATTGTGATGTCACAATGCAGAAAACGGCATTGTGATGTCACAATGTGGGAAATGGCATTGTGATGTCACAATGGGGGAAATGGTTTTGTTTTGTCACAATGCGGGAAATGGCATTGTGATGTCACAATGGGGGAAATGGAATTGTGATGTTACAATGGGTAAAACAGCATTGTGATGTCACAATGGGGGAAAGGGCATTGTGATGTCACAATGAGGAAAACGGCATTGTGATGTCACAATGGGGGAAAGTGCATTGTGATGTCACAATGGGGGAAAGCGCATTGTGATGTCACAATGGGGAAAACTGAATTGTGATGTCACAATGGGGGAAAGGGCATTGTGATGTCACAATGCGGAAAACGGCATTGTGATGTCACAATGGGGGAAAGTGCATTGTGATGTCAGAATGGGGGAAAGGGCATTGTGATGTCACAATGTGGAAAACGGCATTGTGATGTCACAATGGGGGAAAGACATTGTGATGTCACAATGGGGAAAACTGCATTGTGATGTCACAATGGGGGAAAGGGCATTGTGATGTCACAATGGGGAGAACAGCATTGTGATGTCACAAAGGGGGAAATGGCATTGTGATGTCACAATGGGGAGAACAGCATTGTGATGTCACAATGCGGAAAACGGCATTGCGATGTAACAATGGGGGAAAGTGCATTGTGATGTCACAATGGGGGAAAGGGCATTGTGATGTCACAATGCAGAAAACGGCATTGTGATGTCACAATGTGGGAAATGGCATTGTGATGTCACAATGGGGGAAATGGTATTGTTTTGTCACAATGCGGGAAATGGCATTGTGATGTCATAATGGGGAAAACGGCATTGTGATGTCACAATGGGGGAAATGGCATTGTGATGTCACAATGCGGAAAACGGCATTGTGATGTCACAATGGGGGAAATTGCATTGTGATGTCACAATAGGGAAAACGGCATTGTGATGTCACATTGGGGGAAATGGCATTGTGATGTCACAATGGGGGAAAGGGCATTGTGATGTCACAATGGGGAAAACGGCATTGTGATGTCACAATGGGGGAAAGGGCATTGTGATGTCACAATGGGGGAAAGGGCATTGTGATGTCACAATGGGGAAAACGGCATTGCAATGTCACAATGGGGGAAAGGGCATTGTGATGTCACAATGGGGGAAAGGGCATTGTGATATCACAATGGGGGAAAGGGCATTGTAATGTCACAATGCAGAAAACGGCATTGTGATGTCACAATGCGGGAAATGGCATTGTGATATCACAATGGGGAAAACGGCATTGTGATGTCACAATGGGGGAAATGGCATTGTGATGTCACAATGCGGAAAACGGCATTGTGATGTCACAATGGGGGAAATGGTATTGTTTTGTCACAATGCGGGAAATGGCATTGTGATGTCACAATGGGAGAAAGGGCATTGTGATGTCACAATGCGGAAAACGGCATTGTGATGTCACAATGGGGAAAATGGCATTGTGATGTCACAATGCGGAAAACGGCATTGTGATGTCACAATGCGGAAAACGGCATTGTGATGTCACAATGGGGGAAATTGCATTGTGATATCACAATGGTGAAAGGGCATAGTGATGTCACAATAGGGAAAACGGCATTGTGATGTCACATTGGGAGAAAGGGCATTGTGATGTCACAATGGGTAAAACAGCATTGTGATGTCACAATGCGGAAAACGGCATTGTGATGTCACAATGTGGGAAATGGCATTGTGATGTCACAATGGGGGAAATGGTATTGTTTTGTCACAATGCGGGAAATGGCATTGTGATGTCACAATGGGGGAAATGGAATTGTGATGTTACAATGGGTAAAACAGCATTGTGATGTCACAATGGGGGAAAGGGCATTGTGATGTCACAATGAGGAAAACGGCATTGTGATGTCACAATGGGGGAAAGTGCATTGTGATGTCACAATGGGGGAAAGCGCATTGTGATGTCACAATGGGGAAAACTGAATTGTGATGTCACAATGGGGGAAAGGGCATTGTGATGTCACAATGCGGAAAACGGCATTGTGATGTCACAATGGGGGAAAGTGCATTGTGATGTCAGAATGGGGGAAAGGGCATTGTGATGTCACAATGCGGAAAACGGCATTGTGATGTCACAATGGGGGAAAGACATTGTGATGTCACAATGGGGAAAACTGCATTGTGATGTCACAATGGGGGAAAGGGCATTGTGATGTCACAATGGGTAGAACAGCATTGTGATGTCACAAAGGGGGAAATGGCATTGTGATGTCACAATGGGGGAAAGGGCATTGTGATGTCACATTGCGGAAAACGGCATTGCGATGTAACAATGGGGGAAAGTGCATTGTGATGTCACAATGGGGAAAACTGCAGTGTGATGTCACAATGGGGGAAAGTGCATTGTGATGTCACAATGCGGAAAACGGCATTGTGATGTCACAATGGGGGAAAGTGCATTGTGATGTCACTATGGGGGAAAGGGCATTGTGATGTCACAATGCAGAAAACGGCATTGTGATGTCACAATGTGGGAAATGGCATTGTGATGTCACAATGGGGGAAATGGTTTTGTTTTGTCACAATGCGGGAAATGGCATTGTGATGTCACAATGGGGGAAATGGAATTGTGATGTTACAATGGGTAAAACAGCATTGTGATGTCACAATGGGGGAAAGGGCATTGTGATGTCACAATGAGGAAAACGGCATTGTGATGTCACAATGGGGGAAAGTGCATTGTGATGTCACAATGGGGGAAAGCGCATTGTGATGTCACAATGGGGAAAACTGAATTGTGATGTCACAATGGGGGAAAGGGCATTGTGATGTCACAATGCGGAAAACGGCATTGTGATGTCACAATGGGGGAAATGGCATTGTGATGTCACAATGCGGAAAACGGCATTGTGATGTCACAATGGGGGAAATTGCATTGTGATGTCACAATAGGGAAAACGGCATTGTGATGTCACATTGGGGGAAATGGCATTGTGATGTCACAATGGGGGAAAGGGCATTGTGATGTCACAATGGGGAAAACGGCATTGTGATGTCACAATGGGGGAAAGGGCATTGTGATGTCACAATGGGGGAAAGGGCATTGTGATGTCACAATGGGGAAAACGGCATTGCAATGTCACAATGGGGGAAAGGGCATTGTGATGTCACAATGGGGGAAAGGGCATTGTGATATCACAATGGGGGAAAGGGCATTGTAATGTCACAATGCAGAAAACGGCATTGTGATGTGACAATGCGGGAAATGGCATTGTGATATCACAATGGGGAAAACGGCATTGTGATGTCACAATGGGGGAAATGGCATTGTGATGTCACAATGCGGAAAACGGCATTGTGATGTCACAATGGGGGAAATGGTATTGTTTTGTCACAATGCGGGAAATGGCATTGTGATGTCACAATGGGAGAAAGGGCATTGTGATGTCACAATGCGGAAAACGGCATTGTGATGTCACAATGGGGAAAATGGCATTGTGATGTCACAATGCGGAAAACGGCATTGTGATGTCACAATGCGGAAAACGGCATTGTGATGTCACAATGGGGGAAATTGCATTGTGATATCACAATGGTGAAAGGGCATAGTGATGTCACAATAGGGAAAACGGCATTGTGATGTCACATTGGGAGAAAGGGCATTGTGATGTCACAATGGGTAAAACAGCATTGTGATGTCACAATGCGGAAAACGGCATTGTGATGTCACAATGTGGGAAATGGCATTGTGATGTCACAATGGGGGAAATGGTATTGTTTTGTCACAATGCGGGAAATGGCATTGTGATGTCACAATGGGGGAAATGGAATTGTGATGTTACAATGGGTAAAACAGCATTGTGATGTCACAATGGGGGAAAGGGCATTGTGATGTCACAATGAGGAAAACGGCATTGTGATGTCACAATGGGGGAAAGTGCATTGTGATGTCACAATGGGGGAAAGCGCATTGTGATGTCACAATGGGGAAAACTGAATTGTGATGTCACAATGGGGGAAAGGGCATTGTGATGTCACAATGCGGAAAACGGCATTGTGATGTCACAATGGGGGAAAGTGCATTGTGATGTCAGAATGGGGGAAAGGGCATTGTGATGTCACAATGCGGAAAACGGCATTGTGATGTCACAATGGGGGAAAGACATTGTGATGTCACAATGGGGAAAACTGCATTGTGATGTCACAATGGGGGAAAGGGCATTGTGATGTCACAATGGGTAGAACAGCATTGTGATGTCACAAAGGGGGAAATGGCATTGTGATGTCACAATGGGGGAAAGGGCATTGTGATGTCACAATGCGGAAAACGGCATTGCGATGTAACAATGGGGGAAAGTGCATTGTGATGTCACAATGGGGAAAACTGCAGTGTGATGTCACAATGGGGGAAAGTGCATTGTGATGTCACAATGCGGAAAACGGCATTGTGATGTCACAATGGGGGAAAGTGCATTGTGATGTCACTATGGGGGAAAGGGCATTGTGATGTCACAATGCAGAAAACGGCATTGTGATGTCACAATGTGGGAAATGGCATTGTGATGTCACAATGGGGGAAATGGTTTTGTTTTGTCACAATGCGGGAAATGGCATTGTGATGTCACAATGGGGGAAATGGAATTGTGATGTTACAATGGGTAAAACAGCATTGTGATGTCACAATGGGGGAAAGGGCATTGTGATGTCACAATGAGGAAAACGGCATTGTGATGTCACAATGGGGGAAAGTGCATTGTGATGTCACAATGGGGGAAAGCGCATTGTGATGTCACAATGGGGAAAACTGAATTGTGATGTCACAATGGGGGAAAGGGCATTGTGATGTCACAATGCGGAAAACGGCATTGTGATGTCACAATGGGGGAAAGTGCATTGTGATGTCAGAATGGGGGAAAGGGCATTGTGATGTCACAATGTGGAAAACGGCATTGTGATGTCACAATGGGGGAAAGACATTGTGATGTCACAATGGGGAAAACTGCATTGTGATGTCACAATGGGGGAAAGGGCATTGTGATGTCACAATGGGGAGAACAGCATTGTGATGTCACAAAGGGGGAAATGGCATTGTGATGTCACAATGGGGAGAACAGCATTGTGATGTCACAATGCGGAAAACGGCATTGCGATGTAACAATGGGGGAAAGTGCATTGTGATGTCACAATGGGGGAAAGGGCATTGTGATGTCACAATGCAGAAAACGGCATTGTGATGTCACAATGTGGGAAATGGCATTGTGATGTCACAATGGGGGAAATGGTATTGTTTTGTCACAATGCGGGAAATGGCATTGTGATGTCATAATGGGGAAAACGGCATTGTGATGTCACAATGGGGGAAATGGCATTGTGATGTCACAATGCGGAAAACGGCATTGTGATGTCACAATGGGGGAAATTGCATTGTGATGTCACAATAGGGAAAACGGCATTGTGATGTCACATTGGGGGAAATGGCATTGTGATGTCACAATGGGGGAAAGGGCATTGTGATGTCACAATGGGGAAAACGGCATTGTGATGTCACAATGGGGGAAAGGGCATTGTGATGTCACAATGGGGGAAAGGGCATTGTGATGTCACAATGGGGAAAACGGCATTGCAATGTCACAATGGGGGAAAGGGCATTGTG
The DNA here is from genome assembly GCF_035609145.1 of Eleutherodactylus coqui. NCBI lineage: Eukaryota > Metazoa > Chordata > Amphibia > Anura > Eleutherodactylidae > Eleutherodactylus > Eleutherodactylus coqui. The sequence continues at coordinate 204,828 of NW_027102248.1, forward strand.
ATGTCACAATGGGGGAAAGGGCATTGTGATATCACAATGGGGGAAAGGGCATTGTAATGTCACAATGCAGAAAACGGCATTGTGATGTCACAATGCGGGAAATGGCATTGTGATATCACAATGGGGAAAACGGCATTGTGATGTCACAATGGGGGAAATGGCATTGTGATGTCACAATGCGGAAAACGGCATTGTGATGTCACAATGGGGGAAATGGTATTGTTTTGTCACAATGCGGGAAATGGCATTGTGATGTCACAATGGGAGAAAGGGCATTGTGATGTCACAATGCGGAAAACGGCATTGTGATGTCACAATGGGGAAAATGGCATTGTGATGTCACAATGCGGAAAACGGCATTGTGATGTCACAATGCGGAAAACGGCATTGTGATGTCACAATGGGGGAAATTGCATTGTGATATCACAATGGTGAAAGGGCATAGTGATGTCACAATAGGGAAAACGGCATTGTGATGTCACATTGGGAGAAAGGGCATTGTGATGTCACAATGGGTAAAACAGCATTGTGATGTCACAATGCGGAAAACGGCATTGTGATGTCACAATGTGGGAAATGGCATTGTGATGTCACAATGGGGGAAATGGTATTGTTTTGTCACAATGCGGGAAATGGCATTGTGATGTCACAATGGGGGAAATGGAATTGTGATGTTACAATGGGTAAAACAGCATTGTGATGTCACAATGGGGGAAAGGGCATTGTGATGTCACAATGAGGAAAACGGCATTGTGATGTCACAATGGGGGAAAGTGCATTGTGATGTCACAATGGGGGAAAGCGCATTGTGATGTCACAATGGGGAAAACTGAATTGTGATGTCACAATGGGGGAAAGGGCATTGTGATGTCACAATGCGGAAAACGGCATTGTGATGTCACAATGGGGGAAAGTGCATTGTGATGTCAGAATGGGGGAAAGGGCATTGTGATGTCACAATGCGGAAAACGGCATTGTGATGTCACAATGGGGGAAAGACATTGTGATGTCACAATGGGGAAAACTGCATTGTGATGTCACAATGGGGGAAAGGGCATTGTGATGTCACAATGGGTAGAACAGCATTGTGATGTCACAAAGGGGGAAATGGCATTGTGATGTCACAATGGGGGAAAGGGCATTGTGATGTCACAATGCGGAAAACGGCATTGCGATGTAACAATGGGGGAAAGTGCATTGTGATGTCACAATGGGGAAAACTGCAGTGTGATGTCACAATGGGGGAAAGTGCATTGTGATGTCACAATGCGGAAAACGGCATTGTGATGTCACAATGGGGGAAAGTGCATTGTGATGTCACTATGGGGGAAAGGGCATTGTGATGTCACAATGCAGAAAACGGCATTGTGATGTCACAATGTGGGAAATGGCATTGTGATGTCACAATGGGGGAAATGGTTTTGTTTTGTCACAATGCGGGAAATGGCATTGTGATGTCACAATGGGGGAAATGGAATTGTGATGTTACAATGGGTAAAACAGCATTGTGATGTCACAATGGGGGAAAGGGCATTGTGATGTCACAATGAGGAAAACGGCATTGTGATGTCACAATGGGGGAAAGTGCATTGTGATGTCACAATGGGGGAAAGCGCATTGTGATGTCACAATGGGGAAAACTGAATTGTGATGTCACAATGGGGGAAAGGGCATTGTGATGTCACAATGCGGAAAACGGCATTGTGATGTCACAATGGGGGAAATGGCATTGTGATGTCACAATGCGGAAAACGGCATTGTGATGTCACAATGGGGGAAATTGCATTGTGATGTCACAATAGGGAAAACGGCATTGTGATGTCACATTGGGGGAAATGGCATTGTGATGTCACAATGGGGGAAAGGGCATTGTGATGTCACAATGGGGAAAACGGCATTGTGATGTCACAATGGGGGAAAGGGCATTGTGATGTCACAATGGGGGAAAGGGCATTGTGATGTCACAATGGGGAAAACGGCATTGCAATGTCACAATGGGGGAAAGGGCATTGTGATGTCACAATGGGGGAAAGGGCATTGTGATATCACAATGGGGGAAAGGGCATTGTAATGTCACAATGCAGAAAACGGCATTGTGATGTCACAATGCGGGAAATGGCATTGTGATATCACAATGGGGAAAACGGCATTGTGATGTCACAATGGGGGAAATGGCATTGTGATGTCACAATGCGGAAAACGGCATTGTGATGTCACAATGGGGGAAATGGTATTGTTTTGTCACAATGCGGGAAATGGCATTGTGATGTCACAATGGGAGAAAGGGCATTGTGATGTCACAATGCGGAAAACGGCATTGTGATGTCACAATGGGGAAAATGGCATTGTGATGTCACAATGCGGAAAACGGCATTGTGATGTCACAATGCGGAAAACGGCATTGTGATGTCACAATGGGGGAAATTGCATTGTGATATCACAATGGTGAAAGGGCATAGTGATGTCACAATAGGGAAAACGGCATTGTGATGTCACATTGGGAGAAAGGGCATTGTGATGTCACAATGGGTAAAACAGCATTGTGATGTCACAATGCGGAAAACGGCATTGTGATGTCACAATGTGGGAAATGGCATTGTGATGTCACAATGGGGGAAATGGTATTGTTTTGTCACAATGCGGGAAATGGCATTGTGATGTCACAATGGGGGAAATGGAATTGTGATGTTACAATGGGTAAAACAGCATTGTGATGTCACAATGGGGGAAAGGGCATTGTGATGTCACAATGAGGAAAACGGCATTGTGATGTCACAATGGGGGAAAGTGCATTGTGATGTCACAATGGGGGAAAGCGCATTGTGATGTCACAATGGGGAAAACTGAATTGTGATGTCACAATGGGGGAAAGGGCATTGTGATGTCACAATGCGGAAAACGGCATTGTGATGTCACAATGGGGGAAAGTGCATTGTGATGTCAGAATGGGGGAAAGGGCATTGTGATGTCACAATGCGGAAAACGGCATTGTGATGTCACAATGGGGGAAAGACATTGTGATGTCACAATGGGGAAAACTGCATTGTGATGTCACAATGGGGGAAAGGGCATTGTGATGTCACAATGGGTAGAACAGCATTGTGATGTCACAAAGGGGGAAATGGCATTGTGATGTCACAATGGGGGAAAGGGCATTGTGATGTCACAATGCGGAAAACGGCATTGCGATGTAACAATGGGGGAAAGTGCATTGTGATGTCACAATGGGGAAAACTGCAGTGTGATGTCACAATGGGGGAAAGTGCATTGTGATGTCACAATGCGGAAAACGGCATTGTGATGTCACAATGGGGGAAAGTGCATTGTGATGTCACTATGGGGGAAAGGGCATTGTGATGTCACAATGCAGAAAACGGCATTGTGATGTCACAATGTGGGAAATGGCATTGTGATGTCACAATGGGGGAAATGGTTTTGTTTTGTCACAATGCGGGAAATGGCATTGTGATGTCACAATGGGGGAAATGGAATTGTGATGTTACAATGGGTAAAACAGCATTGTGATGTCACAATGGGGGAAAGGGCATTGTGATGTCACAATGAGGAAAACGGCATTGTGATGTCACAATGGGGGAAAGTGCATTGTGATGTCACAATGGGGGAAAGCGCATTGTGATGTCACAATGGGGAAAACTGAATTGTGATGTCACAATGGGGGAAAGGGCATTGTGATGTCACAATGCGGAAAACGGCATTGTGATGTCACAATGGGGGAAAGTGCATTGTGATGTCAGAATGGGGGAAAGGGCATTGTGATGTCACAATGCGGAAAACGGCATTGTGATGTCACAATGGGGGAAAGACATTGTGATGTCACAATGGGGAAAACTGCATTGTGATGTCACAATGGGGGAAAGGGCATTGTGATGTCACAATGGGGAGAACAGCATTGTGATGTCACAAAGGGGGAAATGGCATTGTGATGTCACAATGGGGAGAACAGCATTGTGATGTCACAATGCGGAAAACGGCATTGCGATGTAACAATGGGGGAAAGTGCATTGTGATGTCACAATGGGGGAAAGGGCATTGTGATGTCACAATGCAGAAAACGGCATTGTGATGTCACAATGTGGGAAATGGCATTGTGATGTCACAATGGGGGAAATGGTATTGTTTTGTCACAATGCGGGAAATGGCATTGTGATGTCATAATGGGGAAAACGGCATTGTGATGTCACAATGGGGGAAATGGCATTGTGATGTCACAATGCGGAAAACGGCATTGTGATGTCACAATGGGGGAAATTGCATTGTAATGTCACAATAGGGAAAACGGCATTGTGATGTCACATTGGGGGAAATGGCATTGTGATGTCACAATGGGGGAAAGGGCATTGTGATGTCACAATGGGGAAAACGGCATTGTGATGTCACAATGGGGGAAAGGGCATTGTGATGTCACAATGGGGGAAAGGGCATTGTGATGTCACAATGGGGAAAACGGCATTGCAATGTCACAATGGGGGAAAGGGCATTGTGATGTCACAATGGGGGAAAGGGCATTGTGATATCACAATGGGGGAAAGGGCATTGTAATGTCACAATGCAGAAAACGGCATTGTGATGTCACAATGTGGGAAATGGCATTGTGATGTCACAATGGGGGAAATGGTATTGTTTTGTCACAATGCGGGAAATGGCATTGTGATATCACAATGGGGAAAACGGCATTGTGATGTCACAATGGGGGAAATGGCATTGTGATGTCACAATGCGGAAAACGGCATTGTGATGTCACAATGGGGGAAATGGTATTGTTTTGTCACAATGCGGGAAATGGCATTGTGATGTCACAATGGGGGAAATGGAATTGTGATGTTACAATGGGTAAAACAGCATTGTGATGTCACAATGGGGGAAAGGGCATTGTGATGTCACAATGGGGAAAACTGCATTGTGATGTCACAATGGGGGATGAGGCATTGTGATGTCACAATGGGGGAAAGTGCATTGTGATGTCACAATGGGGGAAAGCACATTGTGATGTCACAATGGGGAAAATTGAATTGTGATGTCACAATGGGAAAAAGGGCATTGTGATGTCACAATGCGGAAAACGGCATTGTGATGTCACAATGGGGAAAATGGCATTGTGATGTCACAATGCGGAAAACGGCATTGTGATGTCACAATGCGGAAAACGGCATTGTGATGTCACAATGGGGGAAATTGCATTGTGATATCACAATGGGGAAAGGGCATAGTGATGTCACAATGGGGGAAAACGGCATTGTGATGTCACATTGGGAGAAAGGGCATTGTGATGTCACAATGGGTAAAACAGCATTGTGATGTCACAATGCGGAAAACGGCATTGTGATGTCACAATGTGGGAAATGGCATTGTGATGTCACAATGGGGGAAATGGTATTGTTTTGTCACAATGCGGGAAATGGCATTGTGATGTCACAATGGGGGAAATGGAATTGTGATGTTACAATGGGTAAAACAGCATTGTGATGTCACAATGGGGGAAAGGGCATTGTGATGTCACAATGAGGAAAACGGCATTGTGATGTCACAATGGGGGAAAGGGCATTGTGATGTCACAATGGGGAGAACAGCATTGTGATGTCACAAAGGGGGAAATGGCATTGTGATGTCACAATGGGGGAAAGGGCATTGTGATGTCACAATGTGGAAAACGGCATTGCGATGTAACAATGGGGGAAAGTGCATTGTGATGTCACAATGGGGAAAACTGCATTGTGATGTCACAATGGGGGAAAGTGCATTGTGATGTCACAATGCGGAAAACGGCATTGTGATGTCACAATGGGGGAAAGTGCATTGTGATGTCACAATGGGGGAAAGGGCATTGTGATGTCACAATGCAGAAAACGGCATTGTGATGTCACAATGTGGGAAATGGCATTGTGATGTCACAATGGGGGAAATGGTATTGTTTTGTCACAGTGCGGGAAATGGCATTGTGATGTCACAATGGGGGAAATGCAATTGTGATGTTACAATGGGTAAAACAGCATTGTGATGTCACAATGGGGGAAAGGGCATTGTGATGTCACAATGAGGAAAACGGCATTGTGATGTCACAATGGGGGAAAGTGCATTGTGATGTCACAATGGGGGAAAGCGCATTGTGATGTCACAATGGGGAAAACTGAATTGTGATGTCACAATGGGGGAAAGGGCATTGTGATGTCACAATGTGGAAAACGGCATTGTGATGTCACAATGGGGGAAAGTGCATTGTGATGTCAGAATAGGGGAAAGGGCATTGTGATGTCACAATGCGGAAAACGGCATTGTGATGTCACAATGGGGGAAAGACATTGTGATGTCACAATGGGGAAAACTGCATTGTGATGTCACAATGGGGGAAAGGGCATTGTGATGTCACAATGGGGAGAACAGCATTGTGATGTCACAAAGGGGGAAATGGCATTGTGATGTCACAATGGGGAGAACAGCATTGTGATGTCACAATGCGGAAAACGGCATTGCGATGTAACAATGGGGGAAAGTGCATTGTGATGTCACAATGGGGGAAAGGGCATTGTGATGTCACAATGCAGAAAACGGCATTGTGATGTCACAATGTGGGAAATGGCATTGTGATGTCACAATGGGGGGAATGGTATTGTTTTGTCACAATGCGGGAAATGGCATTGTGATGTCATAATGGGGAAAACGGCATTGTGATGTCACAATGGGGGAAATGGCATTGTGATATCACAATGGGGAAAACGGCATTGTGATGTCACAATGGGGGAAATGGCATTGTGATGTCACAATGGGGGAAATGGTATTGTTTTGTCACAATGCGGGAAATGGCATTGTGATGTCACAATGGGGGAAATGGAATTGTGATGTTACAATGGGGGAAATGGTATTGTTTTGTCACAATGCGGGAAATGGTATTGTGATGTCATAATGGGGAAAACGGCATTGTGATGTCACAATGGGGGAAATGGCATTGTGATGTCACAATGCGGAAAACGGCATTGTGATGTCACAATGGGGGAAATTGCATTGTGATGTCACAATAGGGAAAACGGCATTGTGATGTCACATTGGGGGAAATGGCATTGTGATGTCACAATGGGGGAAAGGGCATTGTGATGTCACAATGGGGAAAACGGCATTGTGATGTCACAATGGGGGAAAGGGCATTGTGATGTCACAATGGGGGAAAGGGCATTGTGATGTCACAATGGGGAAAACGGCATTGCAATGTCACAATGGGGGAATGGGCATTGTGATGTCACAATGGGGGAAAGGGCATTGTGATATCACAATGGGGGAAAGGGCATTGTAATGTCACAATGCAGAAAACGGCATTGTGATGTCACAATGTGGGAAATGGCATTGTGATGTCACAATGGGGGAAATGGTATTGTTTTGTCACAATGCGGGAAATGGCATTGTGATATCACAATTGGGAAAACGGCATTGTGATGTCACAATGGGGGAAATGGCATTGTGATGTCACAATGCGGAAAACGGCATTGTGATGTCACAATGGGGGAAATGGTATTGTTTTCTCACAATGCGGGAAATGGCATTGTGATGTCACAATGGGGGATGAGGCATTGTGATGTCACAATGGGGGAAAGTGCATTGTGATGTCACAATGGGGGAAAGCACATTGTGATGTCACAATGGGTAAAATTGAATTGTGATGTCACAATGGGGGAAAGGGCATTGTGATGTCACAATGCGGAAAACGGCATTGTGATGTCACAATGGGGAAAATGGCATTGTGATGTCACAATGCGGAAAACGGCATTGTGATGCCACAATGCGGAAAACGGCATTGTGATGTCACAATGGGGGAAATTGCATTGTGATATCACAATGGGGGAAATGGTATTGTGATGTCACAATAGGGAAAACGGCATTGTGATGTCACATTGGGAGAAAGGGCATTGTGATGTCACAGTGGGTAAAACAGCATTGTGATGTCACAATGGGTAAAACAGCATTGTGATGTCACAATGGGGGAAATGGCATTGTGATGTCACAATGGGGGAAATGGTATTGTTTTGTCACAATGCGGGAAATGGCATTGTGATGTCACCATGGGGGAAATGGAATTGTGATGTTACAATGGGTAAAACAGCATTGTGATGTTACAATGGGTAAAACAGCATTGTGATGTCACAATGGGGGAAAGGGCATTGTGATGTCACAATGAGGAAAACGGCATTGTGATGTCACAATGGGGGAAAGTGCATTGTGATGTCAAAATGGGGGAAAGCGCATTGTGATGTCACAATGGGGAAAACTGAATTGTGATGTCACAATGGGGGAAAGGGCATTGTAATGTCACAATGCGGAAAACGGCATTGTGATGTCACAATGGGGGAAAGTACATTGTGATGTCAGAATGGGGGAAAGGGCATTGTGATGTCACAATGCGGAAAACGGCATTGTGATGTCACAATAGGGGAAAGACATTGTGATGTCACAATGGGGAAAACTGCATTGTGATGTCACAATGGGGGAAAGGGCATTGTGATGTCACAATGGGGAGAACAGCATTGTGATGTCACAAAGGGGGAAATGGCATTGTGATGTCACAATGGGGAGAACAGCATTGTGATGTCACAAAGGGGGAAATGGCATTGTGATGTCACAATGGGGGAAAGGGCATTGTGATGTCACAATGCGGAAAACGGCATTGCGATGTAACAATGGGGGAAAGTGCATTGTGATGTCACAATGGGGAAAACTGCATTGTGATGTCACAATGGGGGAAAGTGCATTGTGATGTCACAATGCGGAAAACGGCATTGTGATGTCACAATGGGGGAAAGTGCATTGTGATGTCACAATGGGGGAAAGGGCATTGTGATGTCACAATGCAGAAAACGGCATTGTGATGTCACAATGTGGGAAATGGCATTGTGATGTCACAATGGGGGAAATGGTATTGTTTTGTCACAATGCGGGAAATGGCATTGTGATGTCACAATGGGGGAAATGCAATTGTGATGTTACAATGGGTAAAACAGCATTGTGATGTCACAATGGGGGAAAGGGCATTGTGATGTCACAATGAGGAAAACGGCATTGTGATGTCACAATGGGGGAAAGTGCATTGTGATGTCACAATGGGGGAAAGCGCATTGTGATGTCACAATGGGGAAAACTGAATTGTGATGTCACAATGGGGGAAAGGGCATTGTGATGTCACAATGCGGAAAACGGCATTGTGATGTCACAATGGGGGAAAGTGCATTGTGATGTCAGAATGGGGGAAAGGGCATTGTGATGTCACAATGCGGAAAACGGCATTGTGATGTCACAATGGGGGAAAGACATTGTGATGTCACAATGGGGAAAACTGCATTGTGATGTCACAATGGGGGAAAGGGCATTGTGATGTCACAATGGGGAGAACAGCATTGTGATGTCACAAAGGGGGAAATGGCATTGTGATGTCACAATGGGGAGAACAGCATTGTGATGTCACAATGCGGAAAACGGAATTGCGATGTAACAATGGGGGAAAGTGCATTGTGATGTCACAATGGGGGAAAGGGCATTGTGATGTCACAATGCAGAAAACGGCATTGTGATGTCACAATGTGGGAAATGGCATTGTGATGTCACAATGGGGGGAATGGTATTGTTTTGTCACAATGCGGGAAATGGCATTGTGATGTCATAATGGGGGAAAACGGCATTGTGATGTCACAATGGGGGAAATGGCATTGTGATGTCACAATGCGGAAAACGGCATTGTGATGTCACAATGGGGGAAATTGCATTGTGATGTCACAATAGGGAAAACGGCATTGTGATGTCACATTGGGGGAAATGGCATTGTGATGTCACAATGGGGGAAAGGGCATTGTGATGTCACAATGGGGAAAACGGCATTGTGATGTCACAATGGGGGAAAGGGCATTGTGATGTCACAATGGGGGAAAGGGCATTGTGATGTCACAATGGGGAAAACGGCATTGCAATGTCACAATGGGGGAAAGGGCATTGTGATGTCACAATGGGGGAAAGGGCATTGTGATGTCACAATGGGGAAAACGGCATTGCAATGTCACAATGGGGGAAATGGCATTGTGATGTCACAATGCGGAAAACGGCATTGTGATGTCACAATGGGGGAAATTGCATTGTGATGTCACAATAGGGAAAACGGCATTGTGATGTCACATTGGGGGAAATGGCATTGTGATGTCACAATGGGGGAAAGGGCATTGTGATGTCACAATGGGGAAAACGGCATTGTGATGTCACAATGGGGGAAAGGGCATTGTGATGTCACAATGGGGGAAAGGGCATTGTGATGTCACAATGGGGAAAACGGCATTGCAATGTCACAATGGGGGAATGGGCATTGTGATGTCACAATGGGGGAAAGGGCATTGTGATATCACAATGGGGGAAAGGGCATTGTAATGTCACAATGCAGAAAACGGCATTGTGATGTCACAATGTGGGAAATGGCATTGTGATGTCACAATGGGGGAAATGGTATTGTTTTGTCACAATGCGGGAAATGGCATTGTGATATCACAATTGGGAAAACGGCATTGTGATGTCACAATGGGGGAAATGGCATTGTGATGTCACAATGCGGAAAACGGCATTGTGATGTCACAATGGGGGAAATGGTATTGTTTTCTCACAATGCGGGAAATGGCATTGTGATGTCACAATGGGGGATGAGGCATTGTGATGTCACAATGGGGGAAAGTGCATTGTGATGTCACAATGGGGGAAAGCACATTGTGATGTCACAATGGGGAAAATTGAATTGTGATGTCACAATGGGGGAAAGGGCATTGTGATGTCACAATGCGGAAAACGGCATTGTGATGTCACAATGGGGAAAATGGCATTGTGATGTCACAATGCGGAAAACGGCATTGTGATGTCACAATGCGGAAAACGGCATTGTGATGTCACAATGGGGGAAATTGCATTGTGATATCACAATGGGGGAAATGGTATTGTGATGTCACAATAGGGAAAACGGCATTGTGATGTCACATTGGGAGAAAGGGCATTGTGATGTCACAGTGGGTAAAACAGCATTGTGATGTCACAATGGGTAAAACAGCATTGTGATGTCACAATGGGGGAAATGGCATTGTGATGTCACAATGGGGGAAATGGTATTGTTTTGTCACAATGCGGGAAATGGCATTGTGATGTCACCATGGGGGAAATGGAATTGTGATGTTACAATGGGTAAAACAGCATTGTGATGTCACAATGGGGGAAAGGGCATTGTGATGTCACAATGAGGAAAACGGCATTGTGATGTCACAATGGGGGAAAGTGCATTGTGATGTCAAAATGGGGGAAAGCGCATTGTGATGTCACAATGGGGAAAACTGAATTGTGATGTCACAATGGGGGAAAGGGCATTGTAATGTCACAATGCGGAAAACGGCATTGTGATGTCACAATGGGGGAAAGTGCATTGTGATGTCAGAATGGGGGAAAGGGCATTGTGATGTCACAATGCGGAAAACGGCATTGTGATGTCACAATAGGGGAAAGACATTGTGATGTCACAATGGGGAAAACTGCATTGTGATGTCACAATGGGGGAAAGGGCATTGTGATGACACAATGGGGAGAACAGCATTGTGATGTCACAAAGGGGGAAATGGCATTGTGATGTCACAATGGGGAGAACAGCATTGTGATGTCACAAAGGGGGAAATGGCATTGTGATGTCACAATGGGGGAAAGGGCATTGTGATGTCACAATGCGGAAAACGGCATTGCGATGTAACAATGGGGGAAAGTGCATTGTGATGTCACAATGGGGAAAACTGCATTGTGATGTCACAATGGGGGAAAGTGCATTGTGATGTCACAATGCGGAAAACGGCATTGTGATGTCACAATGGGGGAAAGTGCATTGTGATGTCACAATGGGGGAAAGGGCATTGTGATGTCACAATGCAGAAAACGGCATTGTGATGTCACAATGTGGGAAATGGCATTGTGATGTCACAATGGGGGAAATGGTATTGTTTTTTCACAATGCGGGAAATGGCATTGTGATGTCACAATGGGGGAAATGCAATTGTGATGTTACAATGGGTAAAACAGCATTGTGATGTCACAATGGGGGAAAGGGCATTGTGATGTCACAATGAGGAAAACGGCATTGTGATGTCACAATGGGGGAAAGTGCATTGTGATGTCACAATGGGGGAAAGCGCATTGTGATGTCACAATGGGGAAAACTGAATTGTGATGTCACAATGGGGGAAAGGGCATTGTGATGTCACAATGCGGAAAACGGCATTGTGATGTCACAATGGGGAAAACTGCATTGTGATGTCACAATGGGGGAAAGGGCATTGTGATGACACAATGGGGAGAACAGCATTGTGATGTCACAAAGGGGGAAATGGCATTGTGATGTCACAATGGGGAGAACAGCATTGTGATGTCACAAAGGGGGAAATGGCATTGTGATGTCACAATGGGGGAAAGGGCATTGTGATGTCACAATGCGGAAAACGGCATTGCGATGTAACAATGGGGGAAAGTGCATTGTGATGTCACAATGGGGAAAACTGCATTGTGATGTCACAATGGGGGAAAGTGCATTGTGATGTCACAATGCGGAAAACGGCATTGTGATGTCACAATGGGGGAAAGTGCATTGTGATGTCACAATGGGGGAAAGGGCATTGTGATGTCACAATGCAGAAAACGGCATTGTGATGTCACAATGTGGGAAATGGCATTGTGATGTCACAATGGGGGAAATGGTATTGTTTTTTCACAATGCGGGAAATGGCATTGTGATGTCACAATGGGGGAAATGCAATTGTGATGTTACAATGGGTAAAACAGCATTGTGATGTCACAATGGGGGAAAGGGCATTGTGATGTCACAATGAGGAAAACGGCATTGTGATGTCACAATGGGGGAAAGTGCATTGTGATGTCACAATGGGGGAAAGCGCATTGTGATGTCACAATGGGGAAAACTGAATTGTGATGTCACAATGGGGGAAAGGGCATTGTGATGTCACAATGCGGAAAACGGCATTGTGATGTCACAATGGGGGAAAGTGCATTGTGATGTCAGAATGGGGGAAAGGGCATTGTGATGTCACAATGCGGAAAACGGCATTGTGATGTCACAATGGGGGAAAGACATTGTGATGTCACAATGGGGAAAACTGCATTGTGATGTCACAATGGGGGAAAGGGCATTGTGATGTCACAATGGGGAGAACAGCATTGTGATGTCACAAAGGGGGAAATGGCATTGTGATGTCACAATGGGGAGAACAGCATTGTGATGTCACAATGCGGAAAACGGCATTGCGATGTAACAATGGGGGAAAGTGCATTGTGATGTCACAATGGGGGAAAGGGCATTGTGATGTCACAATGCAGAAAACGGCATTGTGATGTCACAATGTGGGAAATGGCATTGTGATGTCACAATGGGGGAAATGGTATTGTTTTGTCACAATGCGGGAAATGGCATTGTGATGTCATAATGGGGAAAACGGCATTGTGATGTCACAATGGGGGAAATGGCATTGTGATGTCACAATGCGGAAAACGGCATTGTGATGTCACAATGGGGGAAATTGCATTGTGATGTCACAATAGGGAAAAAGGCATTGTGATGTCACATTGGGGGAAATGGCATTGTGATGTCACAATGGGGGAAAGGGCATTGTGATGTCACAATGGGGAAAACGGCATTGTGATGTCACAATGGGGGAAAGGGCATTGTGATGTCACAATGGGGGAAAGGGCATTGTGATGTCACAATGGGGAAAAACGGCATTGCAATGTCACAATGGGGGAAAGGGCATTGTGATGTCACAATGGGGGAAAGGGCATTGTGATATCACAATGGGGGAAAGGGCATTGTAATGTCACAATGCAGAAAACGGCATTGTGATGTCACAATGTGGGAAATGGCATTGTGATGTCACAATGGGGGAAATGGTATTGTTTTGTCACAATGCGGGAAATGGCATTGTGATATCACAATGGGGAAAACGGCATTGTGATGTCACAATGGGGGAAATGGCATTGTGATGTCACAATGCGGAAAACGGCATTGTGATGTCACAATGGGGGAAATGGTATTGTTTTCTCACAATGCGGGAAGTGGCATTGTGATGTCACAATGGGGGAAATGTAATTGTGATGTTACAATGGGTAAAACAGCATTGTGATGTCACAATGGGGGAAAGGGCATTGTGATGTCACAATGGGGAAAACTGCATTGTGATGTCACAATGGGGGATGAGGCATTGTGATGTCACAATGGGGGAAAGCGCATTGTGATGTCACAATGGGGGAAAGCACATTGTGATGTCACAATGGGGAAAATTGAATTGTGATGTCACAATGGGGGAAAGGGCATTGTGATGTCACAATGCGGAAAACGGCATTGTGATGTCACAATGGGGAAAATGGCATTGTGATGTCACAATGCGGAAAACGGCATTGTGATGTCACAATGCGGAAAACGGCATTGTGATGTCACAATGGGGGAAATTGCATTGTGATATCACAATGGGGAAAGGGCATAGTGATGTCACAATAGGGAAAACGGCATTGTGATGTCACATTGGGAGAAAGGGCATTGTGATGTCACAATGGGTAAAACAGCATTGTGATGTCACAATGCGGAAAACGGCATTGTGATGTCACAATGGGGGAAATGGCATTGTGATGTCACAATGGGGGAAATGGTATTGTTTTGTCACAATGCGGAAAAATGGCATTGTGATGTCACAATGGGGGAAATGGAATTGTGATGTTACAATGGGTAAAACAGCATTGTGATGTCACAATGGGGGAAAGGGCATTGTGATGTCACAATGAGGAAAACGGCATTGTGATGTCACAATGGGGGAAAGTGCATTGTGATGTCACAATGGGGGAAAGCGCATTGTGATGTCACAATGGGGAAAACTGAATTGTGATGTCACAATGGGGGAAAGGGCATTGTAATGTCACAATGCGGAAAACGGCATTGTGATGTCACAATGGGGGAAAGTGCATTGTGATGTCAGAATGGGGGAAAGGGCATTGTGATGTCACAATGCGGAAAACGGCATTGTGATGTCACAATAGGGGAAAGACATTGTGATGTCACAATGGGGAAAGCTGCATTGTGATGTCACAATGGGGGAAAGGGCATTGTGATGTCACAATGGGGAGAACAGCATTGTGATGTCACAAAGGGGGAAATGGCATTGTGATGTCACAATGGGGGAAAGGGCATTGTGATGTCACAATGCGGAAAACGGCATTGCGATGTAACAATGGGGGAAAGTGCATTGTGATGTCACAATGGGGAAAACTGCATTGTGATGTCACAATGGGGGAAAGTGCATTGTGATGTCACAATGCGGAAAACGGCATTGTGATGTCACAATGGGGGAAAGTGCATTGTGATGTCACAATGGGGGAAAGGGCATTGTGATGTCACAATGCAGAAAACGGCATTGTGATGTCACAATGTGGGAAATGGCATTGTGATGTCACAATGGGGGAAATGGTATTGTTTTGTCACAATGCGGGAAATGGCATTGTGATGTCACAATGGGGGAAATGGAATTGTGATGTTACAATGGGTAAAACAGCATTGTGATGTCACAATGGGGGAAAGGGCATTGTGATGTCACAATGAGGAAAACGGCATTGTGATGTCACAATGGGGGAAAGTGCATTGTGATGTCACAATGGGGGAAATGGAATTGTGATGTTACAATGGGTAAAACAGCATTGTGATGTCACAATGGGGGAAAGGGCATTGTGATGTCACAATGAGGAAAACGGCATTGTGATGTCACAATGGGGGAAAGTGCATTGTGATGTCACAATGGGGGAAAGCGCATTGTGATGTCACAATGGGGAAAACTGAATTGTGATGTCACAATGGGGGAAAGGGCATTGTAATGTCACAATGCGGAAAACGGCATTGTGATGTCACAATGGGGGAAAGTGCATTGTGATGTCACAATGGGGGAAAGCGCATTGTGATGTCACAATGGGGAAAACTGAATTGTGATGTCACAATGGGGGAAAGGGCATTGTGATGTCACAATGTGGAAAACGGCATTGTGATGTCACAATGGGGGAAAGTGCATTGTGATGTCAGAATGGGGGAAAGGGCATTGTGATGTCACAATGTGGAAAACGGCATTGTGATGTCACAATGGGGGAAAGACATTGTGATGTCACAATGGGGAAAACTGCATTGTGATGTCACAATGGGGGAAAGGGCATTGTGATGTCACAATGGGGAGAACAGCATTGTGATGTCACAAAGGGGGAAATGGCATTGTGATGTCACAATGGGGAGAACAGCATTGTGATGTCACAATGCGGAAAACGGCATTGCGATGTAACAATGGGGGAAAGTGCATTGTGATGTCACAATGGGGGAAAGGGCATTGTGATGTCACAATGCAGAAAACGGCATTGTGATGTCACAATGTGGGAAATGGCATTGTGATGTCACAATGGGGGAAATGGTATTGTTTTGTCACAATGCGGGAAATGGCATTGTGATGTCATAATGGGGAAAACGGCATTGTGATGTCACAATGGGGGAAATGGCATTGTGATGTCACAATGCGGAAAATGGCATTGTGATGTCACAATGGGGGAAATTGCATTGTGATGTCACAATAGGGAAAACGGCATTGTGATGTCACATTGGGGGAAATGGCATTGTGATGTCACAATGGGGGAAAGGGCATTGTGATGTCACAATGGGGAAAACGGCATTGTGATGTCACAATGGGGGAAAGGGCATTGTGATGTCACAATGGGGGAAAGGGCATTGTGATGTCACAATGGGGAAAACGGCATTGTGATGTCACAATGGGGGAAAGGGCATTGTGATGTCACAATGGGGGAAAGGGCATTGTGATATCACAATGGGGGAAAGGGCATTGTAATGTCACAATGCAGAAAACGGCATTGTGATGTCACAATGTGGGAAATGGCATTGTGATGTCACAATGGGGGAAATGGTATTGTTTTGTCACAATGCGGGAAATGGCATTGTGATATCACAATGGGGAAAACGGCATTGTGATGTCACAATGGGGGAAATGGCATTGTGATGTCACAATGCGGAAAACGGCATTGTGATGTCACAATGGGGGAAATGGTATTGTTTTGTCACAATGCGGGAAATGGCATTGTGATGTCACAATGGGGGAAATGGAATTGTGATGTTACAATGGGGGAAATTGCATTGTGATATCACAATGGGGAAAGGGCATAGTGATGTCACAATAGGGAAAACGGCATTGTGATGTCACATTGGGAGAAAGGGCATTGTGATGTCACAATGGGTAAAACAGCATTGTGATGTCACAATGCGAAAAACGGCATTGTGATGTCACAATGTGGGAAATGGCATTGTGATGTCACAATGGGGGAAATGGTATTGTTTTGTCACAATGCGGGAAATGGCATTGTGATGTCACAATGGGGGAAATGGAATTGTGATGTTACAATGGGTAAAACAGCATTGTGATGTCACAATGGGGGAAAGGGCATTGTGATGTTACAATGAGGAAAACGGCATTGTGATGTCACAATGGGGGAAAGTGCATTGTGATGTCACAATGGGGGAAAGCGCATTGTGATGTCACAATGGGGAAAACTGAATTGTGATGTCACAATGGGGGAAAGGGCATTGTGATGTCACAATGCGGAAAACGGCATTGTGATGTCACAATGGGGGAAAGTGCATTGTGATGTCAGAATGGGGGAAAGGGCATTGTGATGTCACAATGCGGAAAACGGCATTGTGATGTCACAATAGGGGAAAGACATTGTGATGTCACAATAGGGAAAACGGCATTGTGATGTCACATTGGGGGAAATGGCATTGTGATGTCACAATGGGGGAAAGGGCATTGTGATGTCACAATGGGGAAAACGGCATTGTGATGTCACAATGGGGGAAAGGGCATTGTGATGTCACAATGGGGGAAAGGGCATTGTGATGTCACAATGGGGAAAACGGCATTGCAATGTCACAATGGGGGAATGGGCATTGTGATGTCACAATGGGGGAAAGGGCATTGTGATATCACAATGGGGGAAAGGGCATTGTAATGTCACAATGCAGAAAACGGCATTGTGATGTCACAATGTGGGAAATGGCATTGTGATGTCACAATGGGGGAAATGGTATTGTTTTGTCACAATGCGGGAAATGGCATTGTGATATCACAATTGGGAAAACGGCATTGTGATGTCACAATGGGGGAAATGGCATTGTGATGTCACAATGCGGAAAACGGCATTGTGATGTCACAATGGGGGAAATGGTATTGTTTTCTCACAATGCGGGAAATGGCATTGTGATGTCACAATGGGGGATGAGGCATTGTGATGTCACAATGGGGGAAAGTGCATTGTGATGTCACAATGGGGGAAAGCACATTGTGATGTCACAATGGGGAAAATTGAATTGTGATGTCACAATGGGGGAAAGGGCATTGTGATGTCACAATGCGGAAAACGGCATTGTGATGTCACAATGGGGAAAATGGCATTGTGATGTCACAATGCGGAAAACGGCATTGTGATGTCACAATGCGGAAAACGGCATTGTGATGTCACAATGGGGGAAATTGCATTGTGATATCACAATGGGGGAAATGGTATTGTGATGTCACAATAGGGAAAACGGCATTGTGATGTCACATTGGGAGAAAGGGCATTGTGATGTCACAGTGGGTAAAACAGCATTGTGATGTCACAATGGGTAAAACAGCATTGTGATGTCACAATGGGGGAAATGGCATTGTGATGTCACAATGGGGGAAATGGTATTGTTTTGTCACAATGCGGGAAATGGCATTGTGATGTCACCATGGGGGAAAGGGCATTGTGATGTCACAATGAGGAAAACGGCATTGTGATGTCACAATGGGGGAAAGTGCATTGTGATGTCAAAATGGGGGAAAGCGCATTGTGATGTCACAATGGGGAAAACTGAATTGTGATGTCACAATGGGGGAAAGGGCATTGTAATGTCACAATGCGGAAAACGGCATTGTGATGTCACAATGGGGGAAAGTGCATTGTGATGTCAGAATGGGGGAAAGGGCATTGTGATGTCACAATGCGGAAAACGGCATTGTGATGTCACAATAGGGGAAAGACATTGTGATGTCACAATGGGGAAAACTGCATTGTGATGTCACAATGGGGGAAAGGGCATTGTGATGTCACAATGGGGAGAACAGCATTGTGATGTCACAAAGGGGGAAATGGCATTGTGATGTCACAATGGGGAGAACAGCATTGTGATGTCACAAAGGGGGAAATGGCATTGTGATGTCACAATGGGGGAAAGGGCATTGTGATGTCACAATGCGGAAAACGGCATTGCGATGTAACAATGGGGGAAAGTGCATTGTGATGTCACAATGGGGAAAACTGCATTGTGATGTCACAATGGGGGAAAGTGCATTGTGATGTCACAATGCGGAAAACGGCATTGTGATGTCACAATGGGGGAAAGTGCATTGTGATGTCACAATGGGGGAAAGGGCATTGTGATGTCACAATGCAGAAAACGGCATTGTGATGTCACAATGTGGGAAATGGCATTGTGATGTCACAATGGGGGAAATGGTATTGTTTTTTCACAATGCGGGAAATGGCATTGTGATGTCACAATGGGGGAAATGCAATTGTGATGTTACAATGGGTAAAACAGCATTGTGATGTCACAATGGGGGAAAGGGCATTGTGATGTCACAATGAGGAAAACGGCATTGTGATGTCACAATGGGGGAAAGTGCATTGTGATGTCACAATGGGGGAAAGCGCATTGTGATGTCACAATGGGGAAAACTGAATTGTGATGTCACAATGGGGGAAAGGGCATTGTGATGTCACAATGCGGAAAACGGCATTGTGATGTCACAATGGGGGAAAGTGCATTGTGATGTCAGAATGGGGGAAAGGGCATTGTGATGTCACAATGCGGAAAACGGCATTGTGATGTCACAATGGGGGAAAGACATTGTGATGTCACAATGGGGAAAACTGCATTGTGATGTCACAATGGGGGAAAGGGCATTGTGATGTCACAATGGGGAGAACAGCATTGTGATGTCACAAAGGGGGAAATGGCATTGTGATGTCACAATGGGGAGAAAAGCATTGTGATGTCACAATGCGGAAAACGGCATTGCGATGTAACAATGGGGGAAAGTGCATTGTGATGTCACAATGGGGGAAAGGGCATTGTGATGTCACAATGCGGAAAACGGCATTGTGATGTCACAATGGGGGAAATTGCATTGTGATGTCACAATAGGGAAAACGGCATTGTGATGTCACATTGGGGGAAATGGCATTGTGATGTCACAATGGGGGAAAGGGCATTGTGATGTCACAATGGGGAAAACGGCATTGTGATGTCACAATGGGGGAAAGGGCATTGTGATGTCACAATGGGGGAAAGGGCATTGTGATGTCACAATGGGGAAAACGGCATTGCAATGTCACAATGGGGGAAAGGGCATTGTGATGTCACAATGGGGGAAAGGGCATTGTGATATCACAATGGGGGAAAGGGCATTGTAATGTCACAATGCAGAAAACGGCATTGTGATGTCACAATGTGGGAAATGGCATTGTGATGTCACAATGGGGGAAATGGTATTGTTTTGTCACAATGCGGGAAATGGCATTGTGATATCACAATGGGGAAAACGGCATTGTGATGTCACAATGGGGGAAATGGCATTGTGATGTCACAATGCGGAAAACGGCATTGTGATGTCACAATGGGGGAAATGGTATTGTTTTCTCACAATGCGGGAAATGGCATTGTGATGTCACAATGGGGGAAATGTAATTGTGATGTTACAATGGGTAAAACAGCATTGTGATGTCACAATGGGGGAAAGGGCATTGTGATGTCACAATGGGGAAAACTGCATTGTGATGTCACAATGGGGGATGAGGCATTGTGATGTCACAATGGGGGAAAGTGCATTGTGATGTCACAATGGGGGAAAGCACATTGTGATGTCACAATGGGGAAAATTGAATTGTGATGTCACAATGGGGGAAAGGGCATTGTGATGTCACAATGCGGAAAACGGCATTGTGATGTCACAATGGGGAAAATGGCATTGTGATGTCACAATGCGGAAAACGGCATTGTGATGTCACAATGCGGAAAACGGCATTGTGATGTCACAATGGGGGAAATTGCATTGTGATATCACAATGGGGAAAGGGCATAGTGATGTCACAATAGGGAAAACGGCATTGTGATGTCACATTGGGAGAAAGGGCATTGTGATGTCACAATGGGTAAAACAGCATTGTGATGTCACAATGCGGAAAACGGCATTGTGATGTCACAATGGGGGAAATGGCATTGTGATGTCACAATGGGGGAAATGGTATTGTTTTGTCACAATGCGGAAAAATGGCATTGTGATGTCACAATGGGGGAAATGGAATTGTGATGTTACAATGGGTAAAACAGCATTGTGATGTCACAATGGGGGAAAGGGCATTGTGATGTCACAATGAGGAAAACGGCATTGTGATGTCACAATGGGGGAAAGTGCATTGTGATGTCACAATGGGGGAAAGCGCATTGTGATGTCACAATGGGGAAAACTGAATTGTGATGTCACAATGGGGGAAAGGGCATTGTAATGTCACAATGCGGAAAACGGCATTGTGATGTCACAATGGGGGAAAGTGCATTGTGATGTCAGAATGGGGGAAAGGGCATTGTGATGTCACAATGCGGAAAACGGCATTGTGATGTCACAATATTGGAAAGACATTGTGATGTCACAATGGGGAAAGCTGCATTGTGATGTCACAATGGGGGAAAGGGCATTGTGATGTCACAATGGGGAGAACAGCATTGTGATGTCACAAAGGGGGAAATGGCATTGTGATGTCACAATGGGGGAAAGGGCATTGTGATGTCACAATGCGGAAAACGGCATTGCGATGTAACAATGGGGGAAAGTGCATTGTGATGTCACAATGGGGAAAACTGCATTGTGATGTCACAATGGGGGAAAGTGCATTGTGATGTCACAATGCGGAAAACGGCATTGTGATGTCACAATGGGGGAAAGTGCATTGTGATGTCACAATGGGGGAAAGGGCATTGTGATGTCACAATGCAGAAAACGGCATTGTGATGTCACAATGTGGGAAATGGCATTGTGATGTCACAATGGGGGAAATGGTATTGTTTTGTCACAATGCGGGAAATGGCATTGTGATGTCACAATGGGGGAAATGGAATTGTGATGTTACAATGGGTAAAACAGCATTGTGATGTCACAATGGGGGAAAGGGCATTGTGATGTCACAATGAGGAAAACGGCATTGTGATGTCACAATGGGGGAAAGTGCATTGTGATGTCACAATGGGGGAAATGGAATTGTGATGTTACAATGGGTAAAACAGCATTGTGATGTCACAATGGGGGAAAGGGCATTGTGATGTCACAATGAGGAAAACGGCATTGTGATGTCACAATGGGGGAAAGTGCATTGTGATGTCACAATGGGGGAAAGCGCATTGTGATGTCACAATGGGGAAAACTGAATTGTGATGTCACAATGGGGGAAAGGGCATTGTAATGTCACAATGCGGAAAACGGCATTGTGATGTCACAATGGGGGAAATGGAATTGTGATGTTACAATGGGTAAAACAGCATTGTGATGTCACAATGGGGGAAAGGGCATTGTGATGTCACAATGAGGAAAACGGCATTGTGATGTCACAATGGGGGAAAGTGCATTGTGATGTCACAATGGGGGAAAGCGCATTGTGATGTCACAATGGGGAAAACTGAATTGTGATGTCACAATGGGGGAAAGGGCATTGTAATGTCACAATGCGGAAAACGGCATTGTGATGTCACAATGGGGGAAAGTGCATTGTGATGTCACAATGGGGGAAAGCGCATTGTGATGTCACAATGGGGAAAACTGAATTGTGATGTCACAATGGGGGAAAGGGCATTGTGATGTCACAATGTGGAAAACGGCATTGTGATGTCACAATGGGGGAAAGTGCATTGTGATGTCAGAATGGGGGAAAGGGCATTGTGATGTCACAATGTGGAAAACGGCATTTATTATGTCACAATGGGGGAAAGACATTGTGATGTCACAATGGGGAAAACTGCATTGTGATGTCACAATGGGGGAAAGGGCATTGTGATGTCACAATGGGGAGAACAGCATTGTGATGTCACAAAGGGGGAAATGGCATTGTGATGTCACAATGGGGAGAACAGCATTGTGATGTCACAATGCGGAAAACGGCATTGCGATGTAACAATGGGGGAAAGTGCATTGTGATGTCACAATGGGGGAAAGGGCATTGTGATGTCACAATGCAGAAAACGGCATTGTGATGTCACAATGTGGGAAATGGCATTGTGATGTCACAATGGGGGAAATGGTATTGTTTTGTCACAATGCGGGAAATGGCATTGTGATGTCATAATGGGGAAAACGGCATTGTGATGTCACAATGGGGGAAATGGCATTGTGATGTCACAATGCGGAAAATGGCATTGTGATGTCACAATGGGGGAAATTGCATTGTGATGTCACAATAGGGAAAACGGCATTGTGATGTCACATTGGGGGAAATGGCATTGTGATGTCACAATGGGGGAAAGGGCATTGTGATGTCACAATGGGGAAAACGGCATTGTGATGTCACAATGGGGGAAAGGGCATTGTGATGTCACAATGGGGGAAAGGGCATTGTGATGTCACAATGGGGAAAACGGCATTGTGATGTCACAATGGGGGAAAGGGCATTGTGATGTCACAATGGGGGAAAGGGCATTGTGATATCACAATGGGGGAAAGGGCATTGTAATGTCACAATGCAGAAAACGGCATTGTGATGTCACAATGTGGGAAATGGCATTGTGATGTCACAATGGGGGAAATGGTATTGTTTTGTCACAATGCGGGAAATGGCATTGTGATATCACAATGGGGAAAACGGCATTGTGATGTCACAATGGGGGAAATGGCATTGTGATGTCACAATGCGGAAAACGGCATTGTGATGTCACAATGGGGGAAATGGTATTGTTTTGTCACAATGCGGGAAATGGCATTGTGATGTCACAATGGGGGAAATGGAATTGTGATGTTACAATGGGGGAAATTGCATTGTAATATCACAATGGGGAAAGGGCATAGTGATGTCACAATAGGGAAAACGGCATTGTGATGTCACATTGGGAGAAAGGGCATTGTGATGTCACAATGGGTAAAACAGCATTGTGATGTCACAATGCGAAAAACGGCATTGTGATGTCACAATGTGGGAAATGGCATTGTGATGTCACAATGGGGGAAATGGTATTGTTTTGTCACAATGCGGGAAATGGCATTGTGATGTCACAATGGGGGAAATGGAATTGTGATGTTACAATGGGTAAAACAGCATTGTGATGTCACAATGGGGGAAAGGGCATTGTGATGTTACAATGAGGAAAACGGCATTGTGATGTCACAATGGGGGAAAGGGCATTGTGATGTCACAATGCGGAAAACGGCATTGTGATGTCACAATAGGGGAAAGACATTGTGATGTCACAATGGGGAAAGCTGCATTGTGATGTCACAATGGGGGAAAGGGCATTGTGATGTCACAATGGGGAGAACAGCATTGTGATGTCACAAAGGGGGAAATGGCATTGTGATGTCACAATGGGGGAAAGGGCATTGTGATGTCACAATGCGGAAAACGGCATTGCGATGTAACAATGGGGGAAAGTGCATTGTGATGTCACAATGGGGAAAACTGCATTGTGATGTCACAATGGGGGAAAGTGCATTGTGATGTCACAATGCGGAAAACGGCATTGTGATGTCACAATGGGGGAAAGTGCATTGTGATGTCACAATGGGGGAAAGGGCATTGTGATGTCACAATGCAGAAAACGGCATTGTGATGTCACAATGTGGGAAATGGCATTGTGATGTCACAATGGGGGAAATGGTATTGTTTTGTCACAATGCGGGAAATGGCATTGTGATGTCACAATGGGGGAAATGCAATTGTGATGTTACAATGGGTAAAACAGCATTGTGATGTCACAATGGGGGAAAGGGCATTGTGATGTCACAATGAGGAAAACGGCATTGTGATGTCACAATGGGGGAAAGTGCATTGTGATGTCACAATGGGGGAAAGCGCATTGTGATGTCACAATGGGGAAAACTGCATTGTGATGTCAGAATGGGGGAAAGGGCATTGCGATGTCACAATGGGGAAAACTGCATTGTGATGTCACAATGGGGGAAATGGTATTGTTTTGTCACAATGCGGGAAATGGCATTGTGATATCACAATGGGGAAAACGGCATTGTGATGTCACAATGGGGGAAATGGCATTGTGATGTCACAATGCGGAAAACGGCATTGTGATGTCACAATAGGGAAAACGGCATTGTGATGTCACATTGGGAGAAAGGGCATTGTGATGTCACAATGGGTAAAACAGCATTGTGATGTCACAATGCGGAAAACGGCATTGTGATGTCACAATGGGGGAAATGGCATTGTGATGTCACAATGGGGGAAATGGTATTGTTTTGTCACAATGCGGGAAATGGCATTGTGATGTCACAATGGGGGAAATGGAATTGTGATGTTACAATGGGTAAAACAGCATTGTGATGTCACAATGGGGGAAAGGGCATTGTGATGTCACAATGAGGAAAACGGCATTGTGATGTCACAATGGGGGAAAGTGCATTGTGATGTCACAATGGGGGAAAGCGCATTGTGATGTCACAATGGGGAAAACTGAATTGTGATGTCACAATGGGGGAAAGGGCATTGTAATGTCACAATGCGGAAAACGGCATTGTGATGTCACAATGGGGGAAAGTGCATTGTGATGTCAGAATGGGGGAAAGGGCATTGTGATGTCACAATGTGGAAAACAGCATTGTGATGTCACAATAGGGGAAAGACATTGTGATGTCACAATGGGGAAAACTGCATTGTGATGTCACAATGGGGGAAAGGGCATTGTGATGTCACAATGGGGAGAACAGCATTGTGATGTCACAAAGGGGGAAATGGCATTGTGATGTCACAATGGGGGAAAGGGCATTGTGATGTCACAATGCGGAAAACGGCATTGCGATGTAACAATGGGGGAAAGTGCATTGTGATGTCACAATGGGGAAAACTGCATTGTGATGTCACAATGGGGGAAAGTGCATTGTGATGTCACAATGCGGAAAACGGCATTGTGATGTCACAATGGGGGAAAGTGCATTGTGATGTCACAATGTGGGAAATGGCATTGTGATGTCACAATGGGGGAAATGGTATTGTTTTGTCACAATGCGGGAAATGGCATTGTGATGTCACAATGGGGGAAATGGAATTGTGATGTTACAATGGGTAAAACAGCATTGTGATGTCACAATGGGGGAAAGGGCATTGTGATGTCACAATGAGGAAAACGGCATTGTGATGTCACAATGGGGGAAAGTGCATTGTGATGTCACAATGGGGGAAAGCGCATTGTGATGTCACAATGGGGAAAACTGAATTGTGATGTCACAATGGGGGAAAGGGCATTGTGATGTCACAATGCGGAAAACGGCATTGTGATGTCACAATGGGGGAAAGTGCATTGTGATGTCAGAATGGGGGAAAGGGCATTGTGATGTCACAATGCGGAAAACGGCATTGTGATGTCACAATGGGGGAAAGACATTGTGATGTCACAATGGGGAAAACTGCATTGTGATGTCACAATGGGGGAAAGGGCATTGTGATGTCACAATGGGGAGAACAGCATTGTGATGTCACAAAGGGGGAAATGGCATTGTGATGTCACAATGGGGAGAACAGCATTGTGATGTCACAATGCGGAAAACGGCATTGCGATGTAACAATGGGGGAAAGTGCATTGTGATGTCACAATGGGGGAAAGGGCATTGTGATGTCACAATGCAGAAAACGGCATTGTGATGTCACAATGTGGGAAATGGCATTGTGATGTCACAATGGGGGAAATGGTATTGTTTTGTCACAATGCGGGAAATGGCATTGTGATGTCATAATGGGGAAAACAGCATTGTGATGTCACAATGGGGGAAATGGCATTGTGATGTCACAATGGGGGAAAGGGCATTGTGATGTCACAATGGGGAAAACGGCATTGTGATGTCAGAATGGGGGAAAGGGCATTGCGATGTCACAATGGGGAAAACTGCATTGTGATGTCACAATGGGGGAAATGGTATTGTTTTGTCACAATGCGGGAAATGGCATTGTGATATCACAATGGGGAAAACGGCATTGTGATGTCACAATGGGGGAAATGGCATTGTGATGTCACAATGCGGAAAACGGCATTGTGATGTCACAATGGGGGAAATGGTATTGTTTTGTCACAATGCGGGAAATGGCATTGTGATGTCACAATGGGGGAAATGGAATTGTGATGTTACAATGGGTAAAACAGCATTGTGATGTCACAATGGGGGAAAGGGCATTGTGATGTCACAATGGGGAAAACTGCATTGTGATGTCACAATGGGGGATAGGGCATTGTGATGTCACAATGGGGGAAAGTGCATTGTGATGTCACAATGGGGGAAATGGCATTGTGATGTCACAATGCGGAAAACGGCATTGTGATGTCACAATGCGGAAAACGGCATTGTGATGTCACAATGGGGGAAATTGCATTGTGATATCACAATGGGGAAAGGGCATAGTGATGTCACAATAGGGAAAACGGCATTGTGATGTCACATTGGGAGAAAGGGCATTGTGATGTCACAATGGGTAAAACAGCATTGTGATGTCACAATGTGGAAAACGGCATTGTGATGTCACAATGGGGGAAATGGCATTGTGATGTCACAATGGGGGAAATGGTATTGTTTTGTCACAATGCGGGAAATGGCATTGTGATGTCACAATGGGGGAAATGGAATTGTGATGTTACAATGGGTAAAACAGCATTGTGATGTCACAATGGGGGAAAGGGCATTGTGATGTCACAATGAGGAAAACGGCATTGTGATGTCACAATGGGGGAAAGTGCATTGTGATGTCACAATGGGGGAAAGCGCATTGTGATGTCACAATGGGGAAAACTGAATTGTGATGTCACAATGGGGGAAAGGGCATTGTGATGTCACAATGCAGAAAACGGCATTGTGATGTCACAATGGGGGAAAGGGCATTGTGATGTCACAATGCAGAAAACGGCATTGTGATGTCACAATGGGGGAGAGTGCATTGTGATGTCAGAATGGGGGAAAGGGCATTGTGATGTCACAATGCGGAAAACGACATTGTGATGTCACAATAGGGGAAAGACATTGTGATGTCACAATGGGGAAAACTGCATTGTGATGTCACAATGGGGGAAAGGGCATTGTGATGTCACAATGGGGAGAACAGCATTGTGATGTCACAAAGGGGGAAATGGCATTGTGATGTCACAATGGGGAGAACAGCATTGTGATGTCACAATGCGGAAAACGGCATTGCGATGTAACAATGGGGGAAAGTGCATTGTGATGTCACAATGGGGGAAAGGGCATTGTGATGTCACAATGCAGAAAACGGCATTGTGATGTCACAATGTGGGAAATGGCATTGTTTTGTCAAAATGCGGGAAATGGCATTGTGATGTCATAATGGGGAAAACGGCATTGTGATGTCACAATGGGGGAAATTGCATCACAATGCCGTTTTCTGCATTGTGACATTACAATGCCCTTTCCCCCATTGTGATATCACAATGCCCTTTCCCCCATTGTGACATCACAATGCCCTTTCCCCCATTGTGACATTGCAATGCCGTTTTCCCCATTGTGACATCACAATGCCCTTTCCCCCATTGTGACATCACAATGCCGTTTTCCCCATTGTGACATCACAAGACCCTTTCCCCCATTGTGACATCACAATGCCATTTCCCCCAATGTGACATCACAATGCCGTTTTCCCTATTGTGATATCACAATGCAATTTCCCCCATTGTGACATCACAATGCCGTTTTCCGCATTGTGACATCACAATGCCATTTCCCCCATTGTGACATCACAATGCCGTTTTCCCCATTATGACATCACAATGCCATTTCCCGCATTGTGACAAAACAATACCATTTCCCCCATTGTGACATCACAATGCCATTTCCCACATTGTGACATCACAATGCCGTTTTCTGCATTGTGACATCACAATGCCCTTTCCCCCATTGTGACATCACAATGCACTTTCCCCCATTGTTACATCGCAATGCCGTTTTCCGCATTGTGACATCACAATGCTGTTCTCCCCATTGTGACATCACAATGCCATTTCCCCCTTTGTGACATCACAATGCTGTTCTCCCCATTGTGACATCACAATGCCCTTTCCCCCATTGTGACATCACAATGCAGTTTTCCCCATTGTGACATCACAATGTCTTTCCCCCATTGTGACATCACAATGCCGTTTTCCGCATTGTGACATCACAATGCCCTTTCCCCCATTCTGACATCACAATGCACTTTCCCCCATTGTGACATCACAATGCCGTTTTCCGCATTGTGACATCACAATGCCCTTTCCCCCATTGTGACATCGCAATTCAGTTTTCCCCATTGTGACATCACAATGCGCTTTCCCCCATTGTGACATCACAATGCACTTTCCCCCATTGTGACATCACAATGCCGTTTTCCTCATTGTGACATCACAATGCCCTTTCCCCCATTGTGACATCACAATGCTGTTTTACCCATTGTAACATCACAATTCCATTTCCCCCATTGTGACATCACAATGCCATTTCCCGCATTGTGACAAAACAATACCATTTCCCCCATTGTGACATCACAATGCCATTTCCCACATTGTGACATCACAATGCACTTTCCCCCATTGTGACATCACAATGCCGTTTTCCGCATTGTGACATCACAATGCACTTTCCCCCATTGTGACATCACAATGCAGTTTTCCCCATTGTGACATCACAATGCACTTTCCCCCATTGTTACATCGCAATGCCGTTTTCCGCATTGTGACATCACAATGCCCTTTCCCCCATTGTGACATCACAATGCCATTTCCCCCTTTGTGACATCACAATGCTGTTCTCCCCATTGTGACATCACAATGCCCTTTCCCCCATTGTGACATCACAATGCAGTTTTCCCCATTGTGACATCACAATGTCTTTCCCCTATTGTGACATCACAATGCCGTTTTCCGCATTGTGACATCACAATGCCCTTTCCCCCATTCTGACATCACAATGCACTTTCCCCCATTGTGACATCACAATGCCGTTTTCCGCATTGTGACATTACAATGCCCTTTCCCCCATTGTGACATCACAATTCAGTTTTCCCCATTGTGACATCACAATGCGCTTTCCCCCATTGTGACATCACAATGCACTTTCCCCCATTGTGACATCACAATGCCGTTTTCCTCATTGTGACATCACAATGCCCTTTCCCCCATTGTGACATCACAATGCTGTTTTACCCATTGTAACATCACAATTCCATTTCCCCCATTGTGACATCACAATGCCATTTCCCGCATTGTGACAAAACAATACCATTTCCCCCATTGTGACATCACAATGCCATTTCCCCCATTGTGACATCACAATGCCGTTTTCCGCATTGTGACATCACAATGCTGTTTTACCCATTGTGACATCACAATGCCCTTTCTCCCAATGTGACATCACAATGCCGTTTTCCCTATTGTGACATCACTATGCCGTTTTCCGCATTGTGACATCACAATGCCGTTTTCCGCATTGTGACATCACAATGCCATTTTCCCCATTGTGACATCACAATGCCGTTTTCCGCATTGTGACATCACAATGCCCTTTCCCCCATTGTGACATCACAATTCAATTTTCCCCATTGTGACATCACAATGTGCTTTCCCCCATTGTGACATCACAATGCACTTTCCCCCATTGTGACATCACAATGCCTCATCCCCCATTGTGACATCACAATGCAGTTTTCCCCATTGTGACATCACAATGCCCTTTCCCCGATTGTGACATCACAATGCTGTTTTACCCATTGTAACATCACAATTACATTTCCCCCATTGTGACATCACAATGCCATTTCCCGCATTGTGAGAAAACAATACCATTTCCCCCATTGTGACATCACAATGCCATTTCCCACATTGTGACATCACAATGCCGTTTTCTGCATTGTGACATTACAATGCCCTTTCCCCCATTGTGATATCACAATGCCCTTTCCCCCATTGTGACATCACAATGCCCTTTCCCCCATTGTGACATTGCAATGCCGTTTTCCCCATTGTGACATCACAATGCCCTTTCCCCCATTGTGACATCACAATGCCCTTTCCCCCATTGTGACATCACAATGCCGTTTTCCCCATTGTGACATCACAATGCCCTTTCCCCCATTGTGACATCACAATGCCATTTCCCCCAATGTGACATCACAATGCCGTTTTCCTTATTGTGACATCACAATGCAATTTCCCCCATTGTGACATCACAATGCCGTTTTCCCCATTATGACATCACAATGCCATTTCCCGCATTGTGACAAAACAATACCATTTCCCCCATTGTGACATCACAATGCCATTTCCCACATTGTGACATCACAATGCCGTTTTCTGCATTGTGACATCACAATGCCCTTTCCCCCATTGTGACATCACAATGCACTTTCCCCCATTGTTACATCGCAATGCCGTTTTCCGCATTGTGACATCACAATGCTGTTCTCCCCATTGTGACATCACAATGCCATTTCCCCCTTTGTGACATCACAATGCTGTTCTCCCCATTGTGACATCACAATGCCCTTTCCCCCATTGTGACATCACAATGCAGTTTTCCCCATTGTGACATCACAATGCCGTTTTCCGCATTGTGACATCACAATGCCCTTTCCCCCATTCTGACATCACAATGCACTTTCCCCCATTGTGACATCACAATGCCGTTTTCCGCATTGTGATATCACAATGCCCTTTCCCCCATTGTGACATCACAATGCCCTTTCCCCCATTGTGACATTGCAATGCCGTTTTCCCCATTGTGACATCACAATGCCCTTTCCCCCATTGTGACATCACAATGCCCTTTCCCCCATTGTGACATCACAATGCCGTTTTCCCCATTGTGACATCACAATGCCCTTTCCCCCATTGTGACATCACAATGCCATTTCCCCCAATGTGACATCACAATGCCGTTTTCCCTATTGTGACATCACAATGCAATTTCCCCCATTGTGACATCACAATGCCGTTTTCCCCATTATGACATCACAATGCCATTTCCCGCATTGTGACAAAACAATACCATTTCCCCCATTGTGACATCACAATGCCATTTCCCACATTGTGACATCACAATGCCGTTTTCTGCATTGTGACATCACAATGCCCTTTCCCCCATTGTGACATCACAATGCACTTTCCCCCATTGTTACATCGCAATGCCGTTTTCCGCATTGTGACATCACAATGCTGTTCTCCCCATTGTGACATCACAATGCCCTTTCCCCCATTGTGACATCACAATGCAGTTTTCCCCATTGTGACATCACAATGTCTTTCCCCCATTGTGACATCACAATGCCGTTTTCCGCATTGTGACATCACAATGCCCTTTCCCCCATTCTGACATCACAATGCACTTTCCCCCATTGTGACATCACAATGCCGTTTTCCGCATTGTGACATCACAATGCCCTTTCCCCCATTGTGACATCACAATTCAGTTTTCCCCATTGTGACATCACAATGCGCTTTCCCCCATTGTGACATCACAATGCACTTTCCCCCTTTGTGACATCACAATGCCGTTTTCCTCATTGTGACATCACAATGCCCTTTCCCCCATTGTGACATCACAATGCTGTTTTACCCATTGTAACATCACAATTGCATTTCCCCCATTGTGACATCACAATGCCATTTCCCGCATTGTGACAAAACAATACCATTTCCCCCATTGTGACATCACAATGCCATTTCCCACATTGTGACATCAGAATGGGCATTGTGATGTCACAATGGGGGAAATGGCATTGTGATGTCACAATGGGGGAAATGGCATTGTGATATCACAATGGGGGAAATGGCATTGTGATGTCACAATGGGGGAAATGGCATTGTGATGTCACAATGGGTGAAATGGCATTGTGATGTCACAATGGTGGAAAGGGCATTGTGATGTCCCAATGGGGAAAACGGCATTGTGATGTCACAATGGGGGAAATGGCATTGTGATGTCACAATGGGGGAAAGGGCATTGTGATGTCACAATGGGGGAAAGGGCATTGTGATGTCACAATGGGGAAAACGGCATTGTAATGTCACAATGGGGAAAGGGCATTGTGATGTCACAATGGAGGAAATGGCATTGTGATGTCACAATAGGGAAAACGGCATTGTGATGTCACAATGGGGGAAAGGGCATTGTGATGTCACAATGGGGTAAACTGCATTGTGATGTCACAATGGGGGAAACGGCATTGTGATGTCACAATGGGGGAAAGGGCATTGTGATGTCACAATGGAGAAAAGCGCATTGTAATGTCACAATGGGGGAAATGGAATTGTGATGTCACAATGGGGAAAACAGCATTGTGATGTCACAATGGGGGAAACGGCATTGTGATGTCACAATGGGGGAAACGGCATTGTGATGTCACAATGGGGGAAACGGCATTGTGATGTCACAATGGGGGAAATGGCATTGTGATGTCACAATGGGGGAAAGGGCATTGTGATGTCACAATCGGGGAAAGCGCATTGTGATGTCACAATGGGGAAAACTGCATTGTGATGTCACAATGGGGGAAAGGGCATTGTGATGTCACAATGGGGAAAACTGCATTGTGATGTCACAATGGGGGAAATGGCATTGTGATGTCACAATGGGGTAAACTGTATTGTGATGTCACAATGGGGGAAACGGCATTGTGGTGTCACAATGGGGGAAATGGCATTGTGATGTCACAATGGGGGAAAGGGTATTGTGATGTCACAATAGGGAAAACGGCATTGTGATGTCACAATGGGGGGAATGGCATTGTGATGTCACAATGGGGGAAAGGGCATTGTGATGTCACAATGGGGAAAACGGCATTGTGATGTCACAATGGGGGAAAGGGCATTGTGATGTCACAATGGGGAAAACTGCATTGTGATGTCACAATGGGGGAAAGGGCATTGTGATGTCACAATGCAGAAAACGGCATTGTGATGTCACAATGGTGGAAATGGGATTGTGATGTCACAATGGGGGAAACGACATTGTGATGTCCCAATGGGGAAAACGGCATTGTGATGTCACAATGGTGGAAAGGGCATTGTGATGTCACAATGGGGTGAACTGCATTGTGATGTCACAATGGGGGAAAAGGCATTGTGATGTCACAATGTGGGAAATGGCATTGTGATGTCACAATGGGTGAAAGGGCATTGTGATGTCACAATGGGGAAAACGGCATTGTGATGTCACAATGGGGGAAAGGGCATTGTGATGTCACAATGGGGAAAACGGCATTGTGATGTCACAATGGAGAAAAATGCATTGTGATGTCACAATGGGTGAAAGGGCATTGTGATGTCACAAGGAGGAAAACGGCATTGTGATGTCACAATGGGGGAAAGGGCATTGTGATGTCACAATGTTGAAAACGGCATTGTGATGTCACAATGGGGAAAACGGCATTGTGATGTCACAATGGGGAAAACTGCATTGTGATGTCACAATGGGGAAAGGGCATTGTGATGTCACAATGGAGGAAATGGCATTGTGATGTCACATTAGGGAAACGGCATTGTGATGTCACAATGGGGGAAAGGGCATTGTGATGTCACAATGGGGAAAACGGCATTGTAATGTCTCAATGGGGGAAATGGAATTGTGATGTCACAATGGGGAAAACAGCATTGTGATGTCACAATGGGGGAAACGGCATTGTGATGTCACAATGGGGGAAACGGCATTGTGATGTCACAATGGGGGAAACGGCATTGTGATGTCACAATGGGGGAAACGGCATTGTGATGTCACAATGGGGGAAATGGCATTGTGATGTCACAATGGGGGAAAGGGCATTGTGATGTCACAATGGGGGAAAGCGCATTGTGATGTCACAAATTTTGAAAACTGCATTGTGATGTCACAATGGGGGAAAGGGCATTGTGATGTCACAATGCGGAAAACGGCATTGTGATGTCACAATGGGGGAAAGGGCATTGTGATGTCACAATGGGGAAAACTGCATTGTGATGTCACAATGGGGGAAATGGCATTGTGATGTCACAATGGGGTAAACTGTATTGTGATGTCACAATGGGGGAAACGGCATTGTGGTGTCACAATGGGGGAAATGGCATTGTGATGTCACAATGGGGGAAAGGGCATTGTGATGTCACAATAGGGAAAACGGCATTGTGATGTCACAATGGGGGGAATGGCATTGTGATGTCACAATGGGGGAAAGGGCATTGTGATGTCACAATGGGGAAAACTGCATTGTGATGTCACAATGGGGGAAAGGGCATTGTGATGTCACAATGCAGAAAACGGCATTGTGATGTCACAATGGTGGAAATGGGATTGTGATGTCACAATGGGGGAAACGACATTGTGATGTCCCAATGGGGAAAAGGCATTGTGATGTCACAATGTGGGAAATGGCATTGTGATGTCACAATGGGTGAAAGGGCATTGTGATGTCACAATGGGGAAAACGGCATTGTGATGTCACAATGGGGAAAACTGCATTGTGATGTCACAATGGGGAAAGGGCATTGTGATGTCACAATGGAGGAAATGGCATTGTGATGTCACATTAGGGAAACGGCATTGTGATGTCACAATGGTGGAAAGGGCATTGTGATGTCACAATGGGGTAAACTACCTTGTGATGTCACAATGGGGGAAATGGCATTGTGATGTCACAATGCGGGAAATGGCATTGTGATGTCACAATGGGGGAAGGGCATTGTGATGTCACAGTAGGGAAAACGGCATTGTGATGTCACAATGGGGGAAAGGGCATTGTGATGTCACAATGTGGTTAACTGCATTGTGATGTCACAATGGGGGAAATGGCATTGTGATGTCACAATGGGGGAAATGGCATTGTGATGTCACAATGGGGAAAGGGCATTGTGATGTCACAATGGAGGAAATGGCATTGTGATGTCACAATAGGGAAACGGCATTGTGATGTCACAATGGGGGAAAGGGCATTGTGATGTCACAATGGGGTGAACTGCATTGTGATGTCCCAATGGGGGAAACGGCATTGTGATGTCACAAAGGGGGAAATGGCATTGTGATGTCACAATGGGGGAAATGGCATTGTGATGTCACAATGGGGGAAAGGGCATTGTGATGTCACAATGGGGAAAACGGCATTGTGATGTCACAATGGGGGAAAGGGCATTGTGATGTCACAATGGGGAAAACTGCATTGTGATGTCACAATGGCAGAAAGGGCATTGTGATGTAACAAGGCAGAAAACGGCATTGTGATGTCACAATGGGGGAAAGGGCATTGTGATGTCACAATGGGGTAAACTGCATTGTGATGTCACAATGGGGGAAATGGCATTGTGATGTCACAATGTGGAAAGGGCATTGTGATGTCACAATGGATGAAATGGCATTGTGATGTCACAATGGGGTAAACTGCATTGTGATGTCACAATGGGGGAAATGGCATTGTGATGTCACAATGGGGGAAATGGCATTGTGATGTCACAATGGGGGAAAGGGCATTGTGATGTCACAACAGGGAAAAAGGCATTGTGATGTCACAATGGGGGAAATGGCATTGTGATGTCACAATGGGGGAAAGGGCATTGTGATGTCACAATGGGGAAAACGGCATTGTGATGTCAGAATGGGGGAAAGGGCATTGCGATGTCACAATGGGGAAAACTGCATTGTGATGTCAGAATGGGGGAATGGGCATTGTGATGTCACAATGGGGGAAATGGCATTGTGATGTCACAATGGGGGAAATGGCATTGTGATATCACAATGGGGGAAATGGCATTGTGATGTCACAATGGGGGAAATGGCATTGTGATGTCACAATTGGTGAAATGGCATTGTGATGTCACAATGGTGGAAAGGGCATTGTGATGTCACAATGGGGGAAACGGCATTGTGATGTCACAATGGGGGAAATGGCATTGTGATGTCACAATGGGGGAAACGGCATTGTGATGTCACAATAGGGGAAATGGCATTGTGATGTCACAATGGGGGAAAGGGCATTGTGATGTCACAATGCGGAAAACGGCATTGTGATGTCACAATGGGGGAAAGGGCATTGTGATGTCACAATGGGGAAAACTGCATTGTGATGTCACAATGGGGGAAATGGCATTGTGATGTCACAATGGGGTAAACTGCATTGTGATGTCACAATGGGGGAAACGGCATTGTGGTGTCACAATGGGGGAAATGGCATTGTGATGTCACAATGGGGGAAAGGGCATTGTGATGTCACAATAGGGAAAACGGCATTGTGATGTCACAATGGGGGGAATGGCATTGTGATGTCACAATGGGGGAAAGGGCATTGTGATGTCACAATGGGGAAAACTGCATTGTGATGTCACAATGGGGGAAAGGGCATTGTGATGTCACAATGCAGAAAACGGCATTGTGATGTCACAATGGTGGAAATGGGATTGTGATGTCACAATGGGGGAAACGGCATTGTGATGTCCCAATGGGGAAAACGGCATTGTGATGTCACAATGGTGGAAAGGGCATTGTGATGTCACAATGGGGTAAACTGCATTGTGATGTCACAATGGGGGAAAAGGCATTGTGATGTCACAATGTGGGAAATGGCATTGTGATGTCACAATGGGTGAAAGGGCATTGTGATGTCACAATGGGGAAAGGGCATTGTGATGTCACAATAGGGAAATGGCATTGTGATGTCACAATAGGGAAACGGCATTGTGATGTCACAATGGGGGAAAGGGCATTGTGATGTCACAATGGGGTAAACGGCATTCTGATGTCACAATGGGGGAAACGGCATTGTGATGTCACAATGGGGGAAATGGGATTGTGATGTCACAATGGGGGAAAGGGCATTGTGATGTCACAATGGGGAAAACGGCATTGTGATGTCACAATGGGGGAAAGGGCATTGCAATGTCACAATGCAGAAAACGGCATTGTGATGTCACAATGGTGGAAATGGGATTGTGATGTCACAATGGGGGAAACGGCATTGTGATGTCCCAATGGGGAAAACGGCATTGTGATGTCACAATGGTGGAAAGGGCATTGTGATGTCACAATGGGGTAAACTGCATTGTGATGTCACAATGGGGGGAATGGCATTGTGATGTCACAATGTGGAAAGGGCATTGTGATGTCACAATGGATGAAATGGCATTGTGATGTCACAATAGGGAAAACGACATTGTGATGTCACAATGGGGGAAATGGCATTGTGATGTCACAATGGGGGAAAGGGCATTGTGATGTCACAATGGGGAAAATGGCATTGTGATGTCACAATGGGGGAAAGGGCATTGCGATGTCACAATAGGGAAAACGGCATTGTGATGTCACAATGGGGGAAATGGCATTGTGATGTCACAATGGGGGAAAGGGCATTGCGATGTCACAATAGGGAAAACGGCATTGTGATGTCACAATGGGGGAAATGGCATTGTGATGTCACAATGGGGGAAAGGGCATTGTGATGTCACAATGGGGAAAATGGCATTGTGATGTCACAATGGGGGAAAGAGCATTGCGATGTCACAATGGGGAAAACTGCATTGTGATGTCAGAATGGGGGAAAGGGCATTGTGATGTCACAATGCAGAAAACGGCATTGTGATGTCACAATGGGGGAAACAGCATTGTGATGTCACAATGGGGGAAACGGCATTGTGATGTCACAAGGGGAGAAATGGCATTGTGATGTCACAATGGTGGAAAGGGCATTGTGATGTCACAATGGGGGAAAAGGCATTGTGATGTCCCAATGGGGAAAACGGCATTGTGATGTCACAATGGGGGAAATGGCATTGTGATGTCACAATGGGGGAAAGGGCATTGTGATGTCACAATGGGGAAAACGGCATTGTGATGTCACAATGGGGGAAAGGGCATTGCGATGTCACAATGGGGAAAACTGCATTGTGATGTCACAATGGGGGAAAGGGCATTGTGATGTCACAATGTGGAAAACGGCATTGTAATGTCACAATGGGGAAAGGGCATTGTGATGTCACAATGGGGTAAACTGCATTGTGATGTCACAATGCGGAAAACGGCATTGTGATGTCACAATGTGAGAAATGGCATTGTGATGTCACAATGGGGAATGGGCATTGTGATGTCACAATGGGAAATGGGCATTGTAATATCACAATGGAGGAAATGGCATTGTGATGTCACAATAGGGAAAACGGCATGGTGATGTCACAATGGGGGAAAGGGCATTGTGATGTCACAATGGGGTAAACTGCATTGTGATGTCACAATGGGGGAAATGGCATTGTGATGTCACAATGGGGGAAATGGCATTGTGATGTCACAATGGGGAAAGGGCATTGTGATGTCACAATGGAGGAAATGGCATTGTGATGTCACAATAGGGAAAACGACATTGTGATGTCACAATAGGGGAAAGGGCATTGTGATGTCACAATGGGGTAAACTGCATTGTGATGTCACAATGGGGGAAAGGGCATTGTGATGTCACAATGGGGAAAACGGCATTGTAATGTCACAATGGGGAAATGGAATTGTGTTGTCACAATGGGGAAAACAGCATTGTGATGTCACAATGGGGGAAACGGCATTGTGATGTCACAATGGGGGAAACGGCATTGTGATGTCACAATGGGGGAAACGGCATTGTGATGTCACAATGGGGGAAATGGCATTGTGATGTCACAATGGGGGAAAGGGCATTGTGATGTCACAATGGGGGAAAGGGCATTGTGATGTCACAATAGGGAAAACGGCATTGTGATGTCACAATGGGGGAAATGGCATTGTGATGTCACAATGGGGGAAATGGCATTGTGATGTCACAATGGGTGAAATGGCATTGTGATGTCACAATGGTGGAAAGGGCATTGTCATGTCACAATGGGGGAAACGGCACTGTGATGTCCCAATGGGGAAAACGGCATTGTGATGTCAAAATGGGGGAAAGGGCATTGTGATGTCACAATGGGGTAAACTGCATTGTGATGTCACAATGGGGGAAATGGCATTGTGATGTCACAATGGGTGAAATGGCATTGTGATGTCACAATGGGGGAAATGGCATTGTGATGTCACAATGGGGAAAGGGCATTGTGATGTCACAATGGAGGAAATGGCATTGTGATGTCACAATAGGGAAAACGGCATTGTGATGTCACAATGGGAGAAAGGGCATTGTGATGTCACAATGGGGTAAACTGCATTGTGTTGTCACAATGGGGCAACGACATTGGGATGTCACAATGGGGGAAATGGCATTGTGATGTCACAATGGGGGAAAGGGCATTGTGATGTCACAATGGGGGAAAGCGCATTGTGATGTCACATTGGGAAAAACTGCACTGTGATGTCACAATGGGGGAGAGGGCATTGTGATGTCACAATGCGGAAAACGGCATTGTGATGTCACAATGGGGGAAAGTGCATTGTGATGTCACAATGGGGGAAAGGGCATTGTGATGTCACAATGGGGAAAACTGCATTGTGATGTCACAATGGGGGAAATTGCATTGTGATGTCACAATGGGGAAAACTGCATTGTGACGTCACAATGGGGGAAAAGGCATTGTGATGTCACAATGTGAGAAATGGCATTGTGATGTCACAATGGGGGAAAGGGCATTGCGATGTCACAATAGGGAAAACGGCATTGTGATGTCACAATGGGGGAAATGGCATTGTGATGTCACAATGGGGGAAAGGGCATTGTGATGTCACAATGGGGAAAATGGCATTGTGATGTCACAATGGGGGAAAGAGCATTGCGATGTCACAATGGGGAAAACTGCATTGTGATGTCAGAATGGGGGAAAGGGCATTGTGATGTCACAATGCAGAAAACGGCATTGTGATGTCACAATGGGGGAAACAGCATTGTGATGTCACAATGGGGGAAACGGCATTGTGATGTCACAAGGGGAGAAATGGCATTGTGATGTCACAATGGTGGAAAGGGCATTGTGATGTCACAATGGGGGAAAAGGCATTGTGATGTCCCAATGGGGAAAACGGCATTGTGATGTCACAATGGGGGAAATGGCATTGTGATGTCACAATGGGGGAAAGGGCATTGTGATGTCACAATGGGGAAAACGGCATTGTGATGTCACAATGGGGGAAAGGGCATTGCGATGTCACAATGGGGAAAACTGCATTGTGATGTCACAATGGGGGAAAGGGCATTGTGATGTCACAATGGGGAAAACGGCATTGTAATGTCACAATGGGGAAAGGGCATTGTGATGTCACAATGGAGGAAATGGCATTGTGATGTCACAATAGGGAAAACGGCATTGTGATGTCACAATGGGGGAAAGGGCATTGTGATGTCACAATGGGGTAAACTGCATTGTGATGTCACAATGGGGGAAACGGCATTGTGATGTCACAATGGGGGAAAGGGCATTGTGATGTCACAATGGAGAAAAGGGCATTGTAATGTCACAATGGGGGAAATGGAATTGTGATGTCACAATGGGGAAAACAGCATTGTGATGTCACAATGGGGGAAACGGCATTGTGATGTCACAATGGGGGAAACGGCATTGTGATGTCACAATGGGGGAAACGGCATTGTGATGTCACAATGGGGGAAATGGCATTGTGATGTCACAATGGGGGAAAGGGCATTGTGATGTCACAATCGGGGAAAGCGCATTGTGATGTCACAATGGGGAAAACTGCATTGTGATGTCACAATGGGGGAAAGGCATTGTGATGTCACAATGCGGAAAACGGCATTGTGATGTCACAATGGGGGAAAGGGCATTGTGATGTCACAATGGGGAAAACTGCATTGTGATGTCACAATGGGGGAAAGGGCATTGTGATGTCACAATGGGGAAAACTGCATTGTGACGTCACAATGGGGGAAAAGGCATTGTGATGTCACAATGTGAGAAATGGCATTGTGATGTCACAATGGGGAATGGGCATTGTGATGTCACAATGGGAAATGGGCATTGTAATGTCACAATGGAGGAAATGGCATTGTGATGTCACAATAGGGAAAACGGCATGGTGATGTCACAATGGGGGAAAGGGCATTGTGATGTCACAATGGGGTAAACTGCATTGTGATGTCACAATGGGGGAAATGGCATTGTGATGTCACAATGGGGGAAATGGCATTGTGATGTCACAATGGGGAAAGGGCATTGTGATGTCACAATGGAGGAAATGGCATTGTGATGTCACAATAGGGAAAACGACATTGTGATGTCACAATAGGGGAAAGGGCATTGTGATGTCACAATGGGGTAAACTGCATTGTGATGTCACAATGGGGGAAAGGGCATTGTGATGTCACAATGGGGAAAACGGCATTGTAATGTCACAATGGGGAAATGGAATTGTGTTGTCACAATGGGGAAAACAGCATTGTGATGTCACAATGGGGGAAACGGCATTGTGATGTCACAATGGGGGAAACGGCATTGTGATGTCACAATGGGGGAAATGGCATTGTGATGTCACAATGGTGGAAAGGGCATTGTCATGTCACAATGGGGGAAACGGCACTGTGATGTCCCAATGGGGAAAACGGCATTGTGATGTCAAAATGGGGGAAAGGGCATTGTGATGTCACAATGGGGTAAACTGCATTGTGATGTCACAATGGGGGAAATGGCATTGTGATGTCACAATGGGTGAAATGGCATTGTGATGTCACAATGGGGGAAATGGCATTGTGATGTCACAATGGGGAAAGGGCATTGTGATGTCACAATGGAGGAAATGGCATTGTGATGTCACAATAGGGAAAACGGCATTGTGATGTCACAATG
This sequence comes from Eleutherodactylus coqui, assembly GCF_035609145.1. NCBI lineage: Eukaryota > Metazoa > Chordata > Amphibia > Anura > Eleutherodactylidae > Eleutherodactylus > Eleutherodactylus coqui. The sequence continues at coordinate 247,948 of NW_027102248.1, forward strand.
GGAGAAAGGGCATTGTGATGTCACAATGGGGTAAACTGCATTGTGTTGTCACAATGGGGCAACGACATTGTGATGTCACAATGGGGGAAATGGCATTGTGATGTCACAATGGGGGAAAGGGCATTGTGATGTCACAATGGGGGAAAGCACATTGTGATGTCACATTGGGAAAAACTGCACTGTGATGTCACAATGGGGGAAAGTGCATTGTGATGTCACAATGGGGGAAAGGGCATTGTGATGTCACAATGGGGAAAACTGCATTGTGATGTCACAATGGGGGAAATTGCATTGTGATGTCACAATGGGGAAAACTGCATTGTGACGTCACAATGGGGGAAAAGGCATTGTGATGTCACAATGTGAGAAATGGCATTGTGATGTCACAATGGGGAATGGGCATTGTTATGTCACAATGGGGAATGGGCATTGTGATGTCACAATGGAGGAAATGGCATTGTGATGTCGCAATGGGGGAAATGGCATTGTGATGTCACAATGGGGGAAATGGCATTGTGATGTCACAATGGGGGAAATGGCATTGTGATGTCACAATGGGGAATGGGCATTGTTATGTCACAATGGGGAATGGGCATTGTGATGTCACAATGGAGGAAATGGCATTGTGATGTCACAATAGGGAAAACAGCATTGTGATGTCACAATGGGGGAAATGGCATTGTGATGTCACAATGGGGAAAGGGCATTGTGATGTCACAATGGAGGAAATGGCATTGTGATGTCACAATAGGGAAAACGGCATTGTGATGTCACAATGGGGGAAAGCGCATTGTGATGTTACAATGGGGAAAACTGCACTGTGATGTCACAATGGGGGAGAGGGCATTGTGATGTCACAATGCGGAAAACGGCATTGTGATGTCACAATGGGGGAAAGGGCATTGTGATGTCACAATGCGGAAAACGGCATTGTGATGTCACAATGGGGGAAAGGGCATTGTGATGTCACAATGGGGAAAACTGCATTGTGATGTCACAATGGTGGAAAGGGCATTGTGATGTCACAATGGGGAAAACTGCATTGTGACCTCACAATGGGGGAAAAGGCATTGTGATGTTACAATGTGAGAAATGGCATTGTGATGTCACAATGGGGAATGGGCATTGTTAGGTCACAATGGGGAATGGGCATTGTGATGTCACAATGGAGGAAATGGCATTGTGATGTCACAATGGGGAAAAGGGCATTGTGATGTCACAATGGGGGAAACTGCATTGTGATGTCACAATGGGGGAAATGGCATTGTGATGTCACAATAGGGAAAACAGCATTGTGATGTCAAAATGGGGGAAAGGGCATTGTGATGTCACAATGGGGTAAACTGCATTGTGATGTCACAATGGGGGAAATGGCATTGTGATGTCACAATGGGTGAAATGGCATTGTGATGTCACAATGGTGGAAAGGGCATTGTGATGTCACAATGGGGGAAACGGCACTGTGATGTCCCAATGGGGAAAACGGCATTGTGATGTCAAAATGGGGGAAAGGGCATTGTGATGTCACAATGGGGTAAACTGCATTGTGATGTCACAATGGGGAAAATGGCATTGTGATGTCACAATGGGGGAAATGGCATTGTGATGTCACACTGGGGGAAATGGCATTGTGATGTCACAATGGGGAAAAGGGCATTGTGATGTCACAATGGGGAAAACGGCATTGTGATGTCACAATGGGGGAAATGGCATTGTGATGTCACAATGGGGGAAATGGCATTGTGATGTCACAATGGGTGAAATGGCATTGTGATGTCACAATGGGGGAAATGGCATTGTGATGTCACAATGGGGAAAGGGCATTGTGATGTCACAATGGAGGAAATGGCATTGTGATGTCACAATAGGGAAAACGGCATTGTGATGTCACAATGGGAGAAAGGGCATTGTGATGTCACAATGGGGTAAACTGCATTGTGTTGTCACAATGGGGCAACGACATTGTGATGTCACAATGGGGGAAATGGCATTGTGATGTCACAATGGGGGAAAGGGCATTGTGATGTCACAATGGGGGAAAGCGCATTGTGATGTCACATTGGGAAAAACTGCACTGTGATGTCACAATGGGGGAGAGGGCATTGTGATGTCACAATGCGGAAAACGGCATTGTGATGTCACAATGGGGGAAAGTGCATTGTGATGTCACAATGGGGGAAAGGGCATTGTGATGTCACAATGGGGAACACTGCATTGCGATGTCACAATGGGGGAAATTGCATTGTGATGTCACAATGGGGAAAACTGCATTGTGACGTCACAATGGGGGAAAATGCATTGTGATGTCACAATGTGAGAAATGGCATTGTGATGTCACAATGGGGAATGGGCATTGTTATGTCACAATTGGGAATGGGAATTGTGATGTCACAATGGAGGAAATGGCATTGTGATGTCGCAATGGGGGAAATGGCATTGTGATGTCACAATGGGGGAAATGGCATTGTGATGTCACAATGGGGGAAATGGCATTGTGATGTCACAATGGGGAATGGGCATTGTTATGTCACAATGGGGAATGGGCATTGTGATGTCACAATGGGGGAAAGGGCATTGTGATGTCACAATGGGGAAAACTGCATTGTGATGTCACAATGGTGGAAAGGGCATTGTGATGTCACAATGGGGAAAACTGCATTGTGACCTCACAATGGGGGAAAAGGCATTGTGATGTCACAATGTGAGAAATGGCATTGTGATGTCACAATGGGGAATGGGCATTGTTAGGTCACAATGGGGAATGGGCATTGTGATGTCACAATGGAGGAAATGGCATTGTGATGTCACAATAGGGAAAACGGCATTGTGATGTCACAATGGGGGAAAGGGCATTGTGATGTCACAATGGGGTAAACTGCATTGTGATGTCACAATGGTGGAAAGGGCATTGTGATGTCACAATGGAGGAAACTGCATTGTGATATCCCAATGGAGAAAACGGCATTGTGATGTCACAATGGGGGAAAGGGCATTGTGATGTCACAATGGGGGAAATGGCATTGTGATGTCACAATGTGGAAAGGGCATTGTGATGTCACAATGGAGGAAATGGCATTGTGATGTCACAATAGGGAAAACGCCATTGTGATTTCACAATGGGGAAAAGGGCATTGTGATGTCACAATGGGGTAAACTGCATTGTGATGTCACAATGGGGTAAACTGCATTGTGGTGTCACAATGGGGGAAATGGCATTGTGATGTCACAATGGGGGAAATGGCATTGTAATGTCACAATGGGGGAAATGGCATTGTGATGTCACAATGGGGGAAAGGGCATTGTGATGTCACAATAGGGAAAACGGCATTGTGATGTCACAATGGGGGAAATGGCATTGTGATGTCACAATGGGGGAAAGGGCAATGTGATGTCACAATGGGGAAAACGGCATTGTGATGTCACAATGGGGGAAATGGCATTGTGATGTCACAATGGGGGAAAGGGCATTGTGTTGTCACAATGGGGGAAAGTGCATTGTGATGTCACAATGGGGGAAAGCGCATTGTGATGTCACAATGGGGAAAACTGCATTGTGATGTCACAATGGGGGAAAGGGCATTGTGATGTCACAATGCGGAAAACGGCATTGTGATGTCACAATGGGGAAAAGGGCATTGTGATGTCACAATGGGGGAAACTGCATTGTGATGTCACAATGGGGGAAAAGGCATTGTGATGTCACAATGGGGGAAATGGCATTGTGATGTCACAATAGGGAAAACAGCATTGTGATGTCAAAATGGGGGAAAGGGCATTGTGATGTCACAATGGGGTAAACTGCATTGTGATGTCACAATGGGGGAAATGGCATTGTGATGTCACAATGGGTGAAATGGCATTGTGATGTCACAATGGTGGAAAGGGCATTGTGATGTCACAATGGGGTAAACTGCATTGTGATGTCACAATGGGGGAAATGGCATTGTGATGTCACAATGGGGGAAATGGCATTGTGATGTCACACTGGGGGAAACGGCACTGTGATTTCCCAATGGGGAAAACGGCATTGTGATGTCAAAATGGGGGAAAGGGCATTGTGATGTCACACTGGGGGAAATGGCATTGTGATGTCACAATGGGGAAAAGGGCATTGTGATGTCACAATGGGGAAAACGGCATTGTGATGTCACAATGGGGGAAATGGCATTGTGATGTCCCAATGGGGAAAACGGCATTGTGATGTCACAATGGGGGAAATGGCATTGTGATGTCACAATGGGGGAAAGGGCATTGTGATGTCACAATGGGGAAAACGGCATTGTGATGTCACAATGGGGGAAAGGGCATTGCGATGTCACAATGGGGAAAACTGCATTGTGATGTCACAATGGGGGAAAGGGCATTGTGATGTCACAATGGGGAAAACGGCATTGTAATGTCACAATGGGGAAAGGGCATTGTGATGTCACAATGGAGGAAATGGCATTGTGATGTCACAATAGGGAAAACGGCATTGTGATGTCACAATGGGGGAAAGGGCATTGTGATGTCACAATGGGGTAAACTGCATTGTGATGTCACAATGGGGGAAACGGCATTGTGATGTCACAATGGGGGAAAGGGCATTGTGATGTCACAATGGAGAAAAGGGCATTGTAATGTCACAATGGGGGAAATGGAATTGTGATGTCACAATGGGGAAAACAGCATTGTGATGTCACAATGGGGGAAACGGCATTGTGATGTCACAATGGGGGAAACGGCATTGTGATGTCACAATGGGGGAAACGGCATTGTGATGTCACAATGGGGGAAATGGCATTGTGATGTCACAATGGGGGAAAGGGCATTGTGATGTCACAATCGGGGAAAGCGCATTGTGATGTCACAATGGGGAAAACTGCATTGTGATGTCACAATGGGGGAAAGGCATTGTGATGTCACAATGCGGAAAACGGCATTGTGATGTCACAATGGGGGAAAGGGCATTGTGATGTCACAATGGGGAAAACTGCATTGTGATGTCACAATGGGGGAAAGGGCATTGTGATGTCACTTTGCGAAAACTGCATTGTGACGTCACAATGGGGGAAAAGGCATTGTGATGTCACAATGTGAGAAATGGCATTGTGATGTCACAATGGGGAATGGGCATTGTGATGTCACAATGGGAAATGGGCATTGTAATGTCACAATGGAGGAAATGGCATTGTGATGTCACAATAGGGAAAACGGCATGGTGATGTCACAATGGGGGAAAGGGCATTGTGATGTCACAATGGGGTAAACTGCATTGTGATGTCACAATGGGGGAAATGGCATTGTGATGTCACAATGGGGAAAGGGCATTGTGATGTCACAATGGAGGAAATGGCATTGTGATGTCACAATAGGGAAAACGGCATTGTGATGTCACAATAGGGGAAAGGGCATTGTGATGTCACAATGGGGTAAACTGCATTGTGATGTCACAATGGGGGAAAGAGCATTGTGATGTCACAATGGGGAAAACGGCATTGTAATGTCACAATGGGGAAATGGAATTGTGTTGTCACAATGGGGAAAACAGCATTGTGATGTCACAATGGGGGAAACGGCATTGTGATGTCACAATGGGGGAAACGGCATTGTGATGTCACAATGGGGGAAACGGCATTGTGATGTCACAATGGGGGAAATGGCATTGTGATGTCACAATGGGGGAAAGGGCATTGTGATGTCACAATGGGGGAAAGGGCATTATGATGTCACAATAGGGAAAACGGCATTGTGATGTCACAATGGGGGAAATGGCATTGTGATGTCACAATGGGGGAAATGGCATTGTGATGTCACAATGGGTGAAATGGCATTGTGATGTCACAATGGTGGAAAGGGCATTGTCATGTCACAATGGGGGAAACGGCACTGTGATGTCCCAATGGGGAAAACGGCATTGTGATGTCACAATGGGGGAAATGGCATTGTGATGTCACAATGGGGGAAATGGCATTGTGATATCACAATGGGGGAAATGGCATTGTGATGTCACAATGGGGGAAATGGCATTGTGATGTCACAATTGGTGAAATGGCATTGTGATGTCACAATGGTGGAAAGGGCATTGTGATGTCACAATGGGGGAAACGGCATTGTGATGTCACAATGGGGGAAATGGCATTGTGATGTCACAATGGGGGAAACGGCATTGTGATGTCACAATGGGGGAAATGGCATTGTGATGTCACAATGGGGGAAAGGGCATTGTGATGTCACAATGCGGAAAACGGCATTGTGATGTCACAATGGGGGAAAGGGCATTGTGATGTCACAATGGGGAAAACTGCATTGTGATGTCACAATGGGGGAAATGGCATTGTGATGTCACAATGGGGTAAACTGCATTGTGATGTCACAATGGGGGAAACGGCATTGTGGTGTCACAATGGGGGAAATGGCATTGTGATGTCACAATGGGGGAAAGGGCATTGTGATGTCACAATAGGGAAAACGGCATTGTGATGTCACAATGGGGGGAATGGCATTGTGATGTCACAATGGGGGAAAGGGCATTGTGATGTCACAATGGGGAAAACTGCATTGTGATGTCACAATGGGGGAAAGGGCATTGTGATGTCACAATGCAGAAAACGGCATTGTGATGTCACAATGGTGGAAATGGGATTGTGATGTCACAATGGGGGAAACGGCATTGTGATGTCCCAATGGGGAAAACGGCATTGTGATGTCACAATGGTGGAAAGGGCATTGTGATGTCACAATGGGGTAAACTGCATTGTGATGTCACAATGGGGGAAAAGGCATTGTGATGTCACAATGTGGGAAATGGCATTGTGATGTCACAATGGGTGAAAGGGCATTGTGATGTCACAATGGGGAAAGGGCATTGTGATGTCACAATAGGGAAATGGCATTGTGATGTCACAATAGGGAAACGGCATTGTGATGTCACAATGGGGGAAAGGGCATTGTGATGTCACAATGGGGTAAACGGCATTCTGATGTCACAATGGGGGAAACGGCATTGTGATGTCACAATGGGGGAAATGGGATTGTGATGTCACAATGGGGGAAAGGGCATTGTGATGTCACAATGGGGAAAACGGCATTGTGATGTCACAATGGGGGAAAGGGCATTGCAATGTCACAATGCAGAAAACGGCATTGTGATGTCACAATGGTGGAAATGGGATTGTGATGTCACAATGGGGGAAACGGCATTGTGATGTCACAATGGGGGAAATGGCATTGTGATGTCACAATGTGGAAAGGGCATTGTGATGTCACAATGGATGAAATGGCATTGTGATGTCACAATAGGGAAAACGACATTGTGATGTCACAATGGGGGAAATGGCATTGTGATGTCACAATGGGGGAAAGGGCATTGTGATGTCACAATGGGGAAAATGGCATTGTGATGTCACAATGGGGGAAAGGGCATTGCGATGTCACAATAGGGAAAACGGCATTGTGATGTCACAATGGGGGAAATGGCATTGTGATGTCACAATGGGGGAAAGGGCATTGCGATGTCACAATAGGGAAAACGGCATTGTGATGTCACAATGGGGGAAATGGCATTGTGATGTCACAATGGGGGAAAGGGCATTGTGATGTCACAATGGGGAAAATGGCATTGTGATGTCACAATGGGGGAAAGAGCATTGCGATGTCACAATGGGGAAAACTGCATTGTGATGTCAGAATGGGGGAAAGGGCATTGTGATGTCACAATGCAGAAAACGGCATTGTGATGTCACAATGGGGGAAACAGCATTGTGATGTCACAATGGGGGAAACGGCATTGTGATGTCACAAGGGGAGAAATGGCATTGTGATGTCACAATGGTGGAAAGGGCATTGTGATGTCACAATGGGGGAAAAGGCATTGTGATGTCCCAATGGGGAAAACGGCATTGTGATGTCACAATGGGGGAAATGGCATTGTGATGTCACAATGGGGGAAAGGGCATTGTGATGTCACAATGGGGAAAACGGCATTGTGATGTCACAATGGGGGAAAGGGCATTGCGATGTCACAATGGGGAAAACTGCATTGTGATGTCACAATGGGGGAAAGGGCATTGTGATGTCACAATGGGGAAAACGGCATTGTAATGTCACAATGGGGAAAGGGCATTGTGATGTCACAATGGGGTAAACTGCATTGTGATGTCACAATGGGGGAAACGGCATTGTGATGTCACAATGTGAGAAATGGCATTGTGATGTCACAATGGGGAATGGGCATTGTGATGTCACAATGGGAAATGGGCATTGTAATATCACAATGGAGGAAATGGCATTGTGATGTCACAATAGGGAAAACGGCATGGTGATGTCACAATGGGGGAAAGGGCATTGTGATGTCACAATGGGGTAAACTGCATTGTGATGTCACAATGGGGGAAATGGCATTGTGATGTCACAATGGGGGAAATGGCATTGTGATGTCACAATGGGGAAAGGGCATTGTGATGTCACAATGGAGGAAATGGCATTGTGATGTCACAATAGGGAAAACGACATTGTGATGTCACAATAGGGGAAAGGGCATTGTGATGTCACAATGGGGTAAACTGCATTGTGATGTCACAATGGGGGAAAGGGCATTGTGATGTCACAATGGGGAAAACGGCATTGTAATGTCACAATGGGGAAATGGAATTGTGTTGTCACAATGGGGAAAACAGCATTGTGATGTCACAATGGGGGAAACGGCATTGTGATGTCACAATGGGGGAAACGGCATTGTGATGTCACAATGGGGGAAACGGCATTGTGATGTCACAATGGGGGAAACGGCATTGTGATGTCACAATGGGGGAAATGGCATTGTGATGTCACAATGGGGGAAAGGGCATTGTGATGTCACAATGGGGGAAAGGGCATTGTGATGTCACAATAGGGAAAACGGCATTGTGATGTCACAATGGGGGAAATGGCATTGTGATGTCACAATGGGGGAAATGGCATTGTGATGTCACAATGGGTGAAATGGCATTGTGATGTCACAATGGTGGAAAGGGCATTGTCATGTCACAATGGGGGAAACGGCACTGTGATGTCCCAATGGGGAAAACGGCATTGTGATGTCAAAATGGGGGAAAGGGCATTGTGATGTCACAATGGGGTAAACTGCATTGTGATGTCACAATGGGGGAAATGGCATTGTGATGTCACAATGGGTGAAATGGCATTGTGATGTCACAATGGGGGAAATGGCATTGTGATGTCACAATGGGGAAAGGGCATTGTGATGTCACAATGGAGGAAATGGCATTGTGATGTCACAATAGGGAAAACGGCATTGTGATGTCACAATGGGAGAAAGGGCATTGTGATGTCACAATGGGGTAAACTGCATTGTGTTGTCACAATGGGGCAACGACATTGGGATGTCACAATGGGGGAAATGGCATTGTGATGTCACAATGGGGGAAAGGGCATTGTGATGTCACAATGGGGGAAAGCGCATTGTGATGTCACATTGGGAAAAACTGCACTGTGATGTCACAATGGGGGAGAGGGCATTGTGATGTCACAATGCGGAAAACGGCATTGTGATGTCACAATGGGGGAAAGTGCATTGTGATGTCACAATGGGGGAAAGGGCATTGTGATGTCACAATGGGGAAAACTGCATTGTGATGTCACAATGGGGGAAATTGCATTGTGATGTCACAATGGGGAAAACTGCATTGTGACGTCACAATGGGGGAAAAGGCATTGTGATGTCACAATGTGAGAAATGGCATTGTGATGTCACAATGGGGGAAAGGGCATTGCGATGTCACAATAGGGAAAACGGCATTGTGATGTCACAATGGGGGAAATGGCATTGTGATGTCACAATGGGGGAAAGGGCATTGTGATGTCACAATGGGGAAAATGGCATTGTGATGTCACAATGGGGGAAAGAGCATTGCGATGTCACAATGGGGAAAACTGCATTGTGATGTCAGAATGGGGGAAAGGGCATTGTGATGTCACAATGCAGAAAACGGCATTGTGATGTCACAATGGGGGAAACAGCATTGTGATGTCACAATGGGGGAAACGGCATTGTGATGTCACAAGGGGAGAAATGGCATTGTGATGTCACAATGGTGGAAAGGGCATTGTGATGTCACAATGGGGGAAAAGGCATTGTGATGTCCCAATGGGGAAAACGGCATTGTGATGTCACAATGGGGGAAATGGCATTGTGATGTCACAATGGGGGAAAGGGCATTGTGATGTCACAATGGGGAAAACGGCATTGTGATGTCACAATGGGGGAAAGGGCATTGCGATGTCACAATGGGGAAAACTGCATTGTGATGTCACAATGGGGGAAAGGGCATTGTGATGTCACAATGGGGAAAACGGCATTGTAATGTCACAATGGGGAAAGGGCATTGTGATGTCACAATGGAGGAAATGGCATTGTGATGTCACAATAGGGAAAACGGCATTGTGATGTCACAATGGGGGAAAGGGCATTGTGATGTCACAATGGGGTAAACTGCATTGTGATGTCACAATGGGGGAAACGGCATTGTGATGTCACAATGGGGGAAAGGGCATTGTGATGTCACAATGGAGAAAAGGGCATTGTAATGTCACAATGGGGGAAATGGAATTGTGATGTCACAATGGGGAAAACAGCATTGTGATGTCACAATGGGGGAAACGGCATTGTGATGTCACAATGGGGGAAACGGCATTGTGATGTCACAATGGGGGAAACGGCATTGTGATGTCACAATGGGGGAAATGGCATTGTGATGTCACAATGGGGGAAAGGGCATTGTGATGTCACAATCGGGGAAAGCGCATTGTGATGTCACAATGGGGAAAACTGCATTGTGATGTCACAATGGGGGAAAGGCATTGTGATGTCACAATGCGGAAAACGGCATTGTGATGTCACAATGGGGGAAAGGGCATTGTGATGTCACAATGGGGAAAACTGCATTGTGATGTCACAATGGGGGAAAGGGCATTGTGATGTCACAATGGGGAAAACTGCATTGTGACGTCACAATGGGGGAAAAGGCATTGTGATGTCACAATGTGAGAAATGGCATTGTGATGTCACAATGGGGAATGGGCATTGTGATGTCACAATGGGAAATGGGCATTGTAATGTCACAATGGAGGAAATGGCATTGTGATGTCACAATAGGGAAAACGGCATGGTGATGTCACAATGGGGGAAAGGGCATTGTGATGTCACAATGGGGTAAACTGCATTGTGATGTCACAATGGGGGAAATGGCATTGTGATGTCACAATGGGGGAAATGGCATTGTGATGTCACAATGGGGAAAGGGCATAGTGATGTCAAAATGGAGGAAATGGCATTGTGATGTCACAATAGGGAAAACGACATTGTGATGTCACAATAGGGGAAAGGGCATTGTGATGTCACAATGGGGTAAACTGCATTGTGATGTCACAATGGGGGAAAGGGCATTGTGATGTCACAATGGGGAAAACGGCATTGTAATGTCACAATGGGGAAATGGAATTGTGTTGTCACAATGGGGAAAACAGCATTGTGATGTCACAATGGGGGAAACGGCATTGTGATGTCACAATGGGGGAAACGGCATTGTGATGTCACAATGGGGGAAATGGCATTGTGATGTCACAATGGTGGAAAGGGCATTGTCATGTCACAATGGGGGAAACGGCACTGTGATGTCCCAATGGGGAAAACGGCATTGTGATGTCAAAATGGGGGAAAGGGCATTGTGATGTCACAATGGGGTAAACTGCATTGTGATGTCACAATGGGGGAAATGGCATTGTGATGTCACAATGGGTGAAATGGCATTGTGATGTCACAATGGGGGAAATGGCATTGTGATGTCACAATGGGGAAAGGGCATTGTGATGTCACAATGGAGGAAATGGCATTGTGATGTCACAATAGGGAAAACGGCATTGTGATGTCACAATGGGAGAAAGGGCATTGTGATGTCACAATGGGGTAAACTGCATTGTGTTGTCACAATGGGGCAACGACATTGTGATGTCACAATGGGGGAAATGGCATTGTGATGTCACAATGGGGGAAAGGGCATTGTGATGTCACAATGGGGGAAAGCGCATTGTGATGTCACATTGGGAAAAACTGCACTGTGATGTCACAATGGGGGAAAGTGCATTGTGATGTCACAATGGGGGAAAGGGCATTGTGATGTCACAATGGGGAAAACTGCATTGTGATGTCACAATGGGGGAAATTGCATTGTGATGTCACAATGGGGAAAACTGCATTGTGACGTCACAATGGGGGAAAAGGCATTGTGATGTCACAATGTGAGAAATGGCATTGTGATGTCACAATGGGGAATGGGCATTGTTATGTCACAATGGGGAATGGGCATTGTGATGTCACAATGGAGGAAATGGCATTGTGATGTCGCAATGGGGGAAATGGCATTGTGATGTCACAATGGGGGAAATGGCATTGTGATGTCACAATGGGGGAAATGGCATTGTGATGTCACAATGGGGAATGGGCATTGTTATGTCACAATGGGGAATGGGCATTGTGATGTCACAATGGAGGAAATGGCATTGTGATGTCACAATAGGGAAAACAGCATTGTGATGTCACAATGGGGGAAATGGCATTGTGATGTCACAATGGGGAAAGGGCATTGTGATGTCACAATGGAGGAAATGGCATTGTGATGTCACAATAGGGAAAACGGCATTGTGATGTCACAATGGGGGAAAGCGCATTGTGATGTTACAATGGGGAAAACTGCACTGTGATGTCACAATGGGGGAGAGGGCATTGTGATGTCACAATGCGGAAAACGGCATTGTGATGTCACAATGGGGGAAAGGGCATTGTGATGTCACAATGCGGAAAACGGCATTGTGATGTCACAATGGGGGAAAGGGCATTGTGATGTCACAATGGGGAAAACTGCATTGTGATGTCACAATGGTGGAAAGGGCATTGTGATGTCACAATGGGGAAAACTGCATTGTGACCTCACAATGGGGGAAAAGGCATTGTGATGTTACAATGTGAGAAATGGCATTGTGATGTCACAATGGGGAATGGGCATTGTTAGGTCACAATGGGGAATGGGCATTGTGATGTCACAATGGAGGAAATGGCATTGTGATGTCACAATGGGGAAAAGGGCATTGTGATGTCACAATGGGGGAAACTGCATTGTGATGTCACAATGGGGGAAATGGCATAGTGATGTCACAATAGGGAAAACAGCATTGTGATGTCAAAATGGGGGAAAGGGCATTGTGATGTCACAATGGGGTAAACTGCATTGTGATGTCACAATGGGGGAAATGGCATTGTGATGTCACAATGGGTGAAATGGCATTGTGATGTCACAATGGTGGAAAGGGCATTGTGATGTCACAATGGGGGAAACGGCACTGTGATGTCCCAATGGGGAAAACGGCATTGTGATGTCAAAATGGGGGAAAGGGCATTGTGATGTCACAATGGGGTAAACTGCATTGTGATGTCACAATGGGGAAAATGGCATTGTGATGTCACAATGGGGGAAATGGCATTGTGATGTCACACTGGGGGAAATGGCATTGTGATGTCACAATGGGGAAAAGGGCATTGTGATGTCACAATGGGGAAAACGGCATTGTGATGTCACAATGGGGGAAATGGCATTGTGATGTCACAATGGGGGAAATGGCATTGTGATGTCACAATGGGTGAAATGGCATTGTGATGTCACAATGGGGGAAATGGCATTGTGATGTCACAATGGGGAAAGGGCATTGTGATGTCACAATGGAGGAAATGGCATTGTGATGTCACAATAGGGAAAACGGCATTGTGATGTCACAATGGGAGAAAGGGCATTGTGATGTCACAATGGGGTAAACTGCATTGTGTTGTCACAATGGGGCAACGACATTGTGATGTCACAATGGGGGAAATGGCATTGTGATGTCACAATGGGGGAAAGGGCATTGTGATGTCACAATGGGGGAAAGCGCATTGTGATGTCACATTGGGAAAAACTGCACTGTGATGTCACAATGGGGGAGAGGGCATTGTGATGTCACAATGCGGAAAACGGCATTGTGATGTCACAATGGGGGAAAGTGCATTGTGATGTCACAATGGGGGAAAGGGCATTGTGATGTCACAATGGGGAACACTGCATTGCGATGTCACAATGGGGGAAATTGCATTGTGATGTCACAATGGGGAAAACTGCATTGTGACGTCACAATGGGGGAAAATGCATTGTGATGTCACAATGTGAGAAATGGCATTGTGATGTCACAATGGGGAATGGGCATTGTTATGTCACAATTGGGAATGGGAATTGTGATGTCACAATGGAGGAAATGGCATTGTGATGTCGCAATGGGGGAAATGGCATTGTGATGTCACAATGGGGGAAATGGCATTGTGATGTCACAATGGGGGAAATGGCATTGTGATGTCACAATGGGGAATGGGCATTGTTATGTCACAATGGGGAATGGGCATTGTGATGTCACAATGGGGGAAAGGGCATTGTGATGTCACAATGGGGAAAACTGCATTGTGATGTCACAATGGTGGAAAGGGCATTGTGATGTCACAATGGGGAAAACTGCATTGTGACCTCACAATGGGGGAAAAGGCATTGTGATGTCACAATGTGAGAAATGGCATTGTGATGTCACAATGGGGAATGGGCATTGTTAGGTCACAATGGGGAATGGGCATTGTGATGTCACAATGGAGGAAATGGCATTGTGATGTCACAATAGGGAAAACGGCATTGTGATGTCACAATGGGGGAAAGGGCATTGTGATGTCACAATGGGGTAAACTGCATTGTGATGTCACAATGGTGGAAAGGGCATTGTGATGTCACAATGGAGGAAACTGCATTGTGATATCCCAATGGAGAAAACGGCATTGTGATGTCACAATGGGGGAAAGGGCATTGTGATGTCACAATGGGGGAAATGGCATTGTGATGTCACAATGTGGAAAGGGCATTGTGATGTCACAATGGAGGAAATGGCATTGTGATGTCACAATAGGGAAAACGCCATTGTGATTTCACAATGGGGAAAAGGGCATTGTGATGTCACAATGGGGTAAACTGCATTGTGATGTCACAATGGGGTAAACTGCATTGTGGTGTCACAATGGGGGAAATGGCATTGTGATGTCACAATGGGGGAAATGGCATTGTAATGTCACAATGGGGGAAATGGCATTGTGATGTCACAATGGGGGAAAGGGCATTGTGATGTCACAATAGGGAAAACGGCATTGTGATGTCACAATGGGGGAAATGGCATTGTGATGTCACAATGGGGGAAAGGGCAATGTGATGTCACAATGGGGAAAACGGCATTGTGATGTCACAATGGGGGAAATGGCATTGTGATGTCACAATGGGGGAAAGGGCATTGTGTTGTCACAATGGGGGAAAGTGCATTGTGATGTCACAATGGGGGAAAGCGCATTGTGATGTCACAATGGGGAAAACTGCATTGTGATGTCACAATGGGGAAAAGGGCATTGTGATGTCACAATGGGGGAAACTGCATTGTGATGTCACAATGGGGGAAAAGGCATTGTGATGTCACAATGGGGGAAATGGCATTGTGATGTCACAATAGGGAAAACAGCATTGTGATGTCAAAATGGGGGAAAGGGCATTGTGATGTCACAATGGGGTAAACTGCATTGTGATGTCACAATGGGGGAAATGGCATTGTGATGTCACAATGGGTGAAATGGCATTGTGATGTCACAATGGTGGAAAGGGCATTGTGATGTCACAATGGGGTAAACTGCATTGTGATGTCACAATGGGGGAAATGGCATTGTGATGTCACAATGGGGGAAATGGCATTGTGATGTCACACTGGGGGAAACGGCACTGTGATTTCCCAATGGGGAAAACGGCATTGTGATGTCAAAATGGGGGAAAGGGCATTGTGATGTCACACTGGGGGAAATGGCATTGTGATGTCACAATGGGGAAAAGGGCATTGTGATGTCACAATGGGGAAAACGGCATTGTGATGTCACAATGGGGGAAATGGCATTGTGATGTCCCAATGGGGAAAACGGCATTGTGATGTCACAATGGGGGAAATGGCATTGTGATGTCACAATGGGGGAAAGGGCATTGTGATGTCACAATGGGGAAAACGGCATTGTGATGTCACAATGGGGGAAAGGGCATTGCGATGTCACAATGGGGAAAACTGCATTGTGATGTCACAATGGGGAAAAGGGCATTGTGATGTCACAATGGGGAAAACGGCATTGTAATGTCACAATGGGGAAAGGGCATTGTGATGTCACAATGGAGGAAATGGCATTGTGATGTCACAATAGGGAAAACGGCATTGTGATGTCACAATGGGGGAAAGGGCATTGTGATGTCACAATGGGGTAAACTGCATTGTGATGTCACAATGGGGGAAACGGCATTGTGATGTCACAATGGGGGAAAGGGCATTGTGATGTCACAATGGAGAAAAGGGCATTGTAATGTCACAATGGGGGAAATGGAATTGTGATGTCACAATGGGGAAAACAGCATTGTGATGTCACAATGGGGGAAACGGCATTGTGATGTCACAATGGGGGAAACGGCATTGTGATGTCACAATGGGGGAAACGGCATTGTGATGTCACAATGGGGGAAATGGCATTGTGATGTCACAATGGGGGAAAGGGCATTGTGATGTCACAATCGGGGAAAGCGCATTGTGATGTCACAATGGGGAAAACTGCATTGTGATGTCACAATGGGGGAAAGGCATTGTGATGTCACAATGCGGAAAACGGCATTGTGATGTCACAATGGGGGAAAGGGCATTGTGATGTCACAATGGGGAAAACTGCATTGTGATGTCACAATGGGGGAAAGGGCATTGTGATGTCACTTTGCGAAAACTGCATTGTGACGTCACAATGGGGGAAAAGGCATTGTGATGTCACAATGTGAGAAATGGCATTGTGATGTCACAATGGGGAATGGGCATTGTGATGTCACAATGGGAAATGGGCATTGTAATGTCACAATGGAGGAAATGGCATTGTGATGTCACAATAGGGAAAACGGCATGGTGATGTCACAATGGGGGAAAGGGCATTGTGATGTCACAATGGGGTAAACTGCATTGTGATGTCACAATGGGGGAAATGGCATTGTGATGTCACAATGGGGAAAGGGCATTGTGATGTCACAATGGAGGAAATGGCATTGTGATGTCACAATAGGGAAAACGGCATTGTGATGTCACAATAGGGGAAAGGGCATTGTGATGTCACAATGGGGTAAACTGCATTGTGATGTCACAATGGGGGAAAGGGCATTGTGATGTCACAATGGGGAAAACGGCATTGTAATGTCACAATGGGGAAATGGAATTGTGTTGTCACAATGGGGAAAACAGCATTGTGATGTCACAATGGGGGAAACGGCATTGTGATGTCACAATGGGGGAAACGGCATTGTGATGTCACAATGGGGGAAACGGCATTGTGATGTCACAATGGGGGAAATGGCATTGTGATGTCACAATGGGGGAAAGGGCATTGTGATGTCACAATGGGGGAAAGGGCATTATGATGTCACAATAGGGAAAACGGCATTGTGATGTCACAATGGGGGAAATGGCATTGTGATGT
This sequence comes from Eleutherodactylus coqui, assembly GCF_035609145.1. NCBI lineage: Eukaryota > Metazoa > Chordata > Amphibia > Anura > Eleutherodactylidae > Eleutherodactylus > Eleutherodactylus coqui. The sequence continues at coordinate 265,571 of NW_027102248.1, forward strand.
CACAATGGGGGAAATGGCATTGTGATGTCACAATGGGTGAAATGGCATTGTGATGTCACAATGGTGGAAAGGGCATTGTCATGTCACAATGGGGGAAACGGCACTGTGATGTCCCAATGGGGAAAACGGCATTGTGATGTCAAAATGGGGGAAAGGGCATTGTGATGTCACAATGGGGTAAACTGCATTGTGATGTCACAATGGGGGAAATGGCATTGTGATGTCACAATGGGTGAAATGGCATTGTGATGTCACAATGGGGGAAATGGCATTGTGATGTCACAATGGGGAAAGGGCATTGTGATGTCACAATGGAGGAAATGGCATTGTGATGTCACAATAGGGAAAACGGCATTGTGATGTCACAATGGGAGAAAGGGCATTGTGATGTCACAATGGGGTAAACTGCATTGTGTTGTCACAATGGGGCAACGACATTGTGATGTCACAATGGGGGAAATGGCATTGTGATGTCACAATGGGGGAAAGGGCATTGTGATGTCACAATGGGGGGAAGCGCATTGTGATGTCACATTGGGAAAAACTGCACTGTGATGTCACAATGGGGGAGAGGGCATTGTGATGTCACAATGCGGAAAACGGCATTGTGATGTCACAATGGGGGAAAGTGCATTGTGATGTCACAATGGGGGAAAGGGCATTGTGATGTCACAATGGGGAAAACTGCATTGTGATGTCACAATGGGGGAAATTGCATTGTGATGTCACAATGGGGAAAACTGCATTGTGACGTCACAATGGGGGAAAAGGCATTGTGATGTCACAATGTGAGAAATGGCATTGTGATGTCACAATGGGGAATGGGCATTGTTATGTCACAATGGGGAATGGGCATTGTGATGTCACAATGGAGGAAATGGCATCGTGATGTCGCAATGGGGGAAATGGCATTGTGATGTCACAATGGGGGAAATGGCATTGTGATGTCACAATGGGGGAAATGGCATTGTGATGTCACAATGGGGAATGGGCATTGTTATGTCACAATGGGGAATGGGCATTGTGATGTCACAATGGAGGAAATGGCATTGTGATGTCACAATAGGGAAAACAGCATTGTGATGTCACAATGGGGGAAAGGGCATTGTGATGTCACAATGGGGTAAACTGCATTGTGATGTCACAACGGGGGGGGAATGGCATTGTGATGTCACAATGGGGGAAATGGCATTGTGATGTCACAATGGGGAAAGGGCATTGTGATGTCACAATGGAGGAAATGGCATTGTGATGTCACAATAGGGAAAACGGCATTGTGATGTCACAATGGGGGAAAGCGCATTGTGATGTTACAATGGGGAAAACTGCACTGTGATGTCACAATGGGGGAGAGGGCATTGTGATGTCACAATGCGGAAAACGGCATTGTGATGTCACAATGGGGGAAAGGGCATTGTGATGTCACAATGCGGAAAACGGCATTGTGATGTCACAATGGGGGAAAGGGCATTGTGATGTCACAATGGGGGAAAGGGCATTGTGATGTCACAATGGGGAAAACTGCATTGTGATGTCACAATGGTGGAAAGGGCATTGTGATGTCACAATGGGGAAAACTGCATTGTGACCTCACAATGGGGGAAAAGGCATTGTGATGTTACAATGTGAGAAATGGCATTGTGATGTCACAATGGGGAATGGGCATTGTTAGGTCACAATGGGGAATGGGCATTGTGATGTCACAATGGAGGAAATGGCATTGTGATGTCACAATGGGGAAAAGGGCATTGTGATGTCACAATGGGGGAAACTGCATTGTGATGTCACAATGGGGGAAATGGCATTGTGATGTCACAATAGGGAAAACAGCATTGTGATGTCAAAATGGGGGAAAGGGCATTGTGATGTCACAATGGGGTAAACTGCATTGTGATGTCACAATGGGGGAAATGGCATTGTGATGTCACAATGGGTGAAATGGCATTGTGATGTCACAATGGTGGAAAGGGCATTGTGATGTCACAATGGGGGAAACGGCACTGTGATGTCCCAATGGGGAAAACGGCATTGTGATGTCAAAATGGGGGAAAGGGCATTGTGATGTCACAATGGGGTAAACTGCATTGTGATGTCACAATGGGGAAAATGGCATTGTGATGTCACAATGGGGGAAATGGCATTGTGATGTCACACTGGGGGAAATGGCATTGTGATGTCACAATGGGGAAAAGGGCATTGTGATGTCACAATGGGGAAAACGGCATTGTGATGTCACAATGGGGGAAATGGCATTGTGATGTCACAATGGGGGAAATGGCATTGTGATGTCACAATGGGTGAAATGGCATTGTGATGTCACAATGGGGGAAATGGCATTGTGATGTCACAATGGGGAAAGGGCATTGTGATGTCACAATGGAGGAAATGGCATTGTGATGTCACAATAGGGAAAACGGCATTGTGATGTCAAAATGGGGGAAAGGGCATTGTGATGTCACAATGGGGTAAACTGCATTGTGATGTCACAATGGGGAAAATGGCATTGTGATGTCACAATGGGGGAAATGGCATTGTGATGTCACACTGGGGGAAATGGCATTGTGATGTCACAATGGGGAAAAGGGCATTGTGATGTCACAATGGGGAAACGGCATTGTGATGTCACAATGGGGAAAAGGGCATTGTGATGTCACAATGGGGGAAACTGCATTGTGATGTCACAATGGGGGAAAAGGCATTGTGATGTCACAATGGGGGAAATGGCATTGTGATGTCACAATAGGGAAAACAGCATTGTGATGTCAAAATGGGGGAAAGGGCATTGTGATGTCACAATGGGGTAAACTGCATTGTGATGTCACAATGGGGGAAATGGCATTGTGATGTCACAATGGGTGAAATGGCATTGTGATGTCACAATGGTGGAAAGGGCATTGTGATGTCACAATGGGGTAAACTGCATTGTGATGTCACAATGGGGGAAATGGCATTGTGATGTCACAATGGGGGAAATGGCATTGTGATGTCACACTGGGGGAAACGGCACTGTGATTTCCCAATGGGGAAAACGGCATTGTGATGTCAAAATGGGGGAAAGGGCATTGTGATGTCACACTGGGGGAAATGGCATTGTGATGTCACAATGGGGAAAAGGGCATTGTGATGTCACAATGGGGAAAACGGCATTGTGATGTCACAATGGGGGAAATGGCATTGTGATGTCCCAATGGGGAAAACGGCATTGTGATGTCACAATGGGGGAAATGGCATTGTTATGTCACAATGGGGGAAAGGGCATTGCGATGTCACAATGGGGAAAACTGCATTGTGATGTCACAATGGGGGAAAGGGCATTGTGATGTCACAATGGGGAAAACGGCATTGTAATGTCACAATGGGGAAAGGGCATTGTGATGTCACAATGGAGGAAATGGCATTGTGATGTCACAATAGGGAAAACGGCATTGTGATGTCACAATGGGGGAAAGGGCATTGTGATGTCACAATGGGGTAAACTGCATTGTGATGTCACAATGGGGGAAACGGCATTGTGATGTCACAATGGGGGAAAGGGCATTGTGATGTCACAATGGAGAAAAGGGCATTGTAATGTCACAATGGGGGAAATGGAATTGTGATGTCACAATGGGGAAAACAGCATTGTGATGTCACAATGGGGGAAACGGCATTGTGATGTCACAATGGGGGAAACGGCATTGTGATGTCACAATGGGGGAAACGGCATTGTGATGTCACAATGGGGGAAATGGCATTGTGATGTCACAATGGGGGAAAGGGCATTGTGATGTCACAATCGGGGAAAGCGCATTGTGATGTCACAATGGGGAAAACTGCATTGTGATGTCACAATGGGGGAAAGGCATTGTGATGTCACAATGCGGAAAACGGCATTGTGATGTCACAATGGGGGAAAGGGCATTGTGATGTCACAATGGGGAAAACTGCATTGTGATGTCACAATGGGGGAAAGGGCATTGTGATGTCACTTTGCGAAAACTGCATTGTGACGTCACAATGGGGGAAAAGGCATTGCGATGTCACAATGTGAGAAATGGCATTGTGATGTCACAATGGGGAATGGGCATTGTGATGTCACAATGGGAAATGGGCATTGTAATGTCACAATGGAGGAAATGGCATTGTGATGTCACAATGGGGAAAACGGCATTGTGATGTCAAAATGGGGGAAAGGGCATTGTGATGTCACACTGGGGGAAATGGCATTGTGATGTCCCAATGGGGAAAACGGCATTGTGATGTCACAATGGGGGAAATGGCATTGTGATGTCACAATGGGGGAAAGGGCATTGTGATGTCACAATGGGGAAAACGGCATTGTGATGTCACAATGGGGGAAAGGGCATTGCGATGTCACAATGGGGAAAACTGCATTGTGATGTCACAATGGGGGAAAGGGCATTGTGATGTCACAATGGGGAAAACGGCATTGTAATGTCACAATGGGGAAAGGGCATTGTGATGTCACAATGGAGGAAATGGCATTGTGATGTCACAATAGGGAAAACGGCATTGTGATGTCACAATGGGGGAAAGGGCATTGTGATGTCACAATGGGGTAAACTGCATTGTGATGTCACAATGGGGGAAACGGCATTGTGATGTCACAATGGGGGAAAGGGCATTGTGATGTCACAATGGAGAAAAGGGCATTGTAATGTCACAATGGGGGAAATGGAATTGTGATGTCACAATGGGGAAAACAGCATTGTGATGTCACAATGGGGGAAACGGCATTGTGATGTCACAATGGGGGAAACGGCATTGTGATGTCACAATGGGGGAAACGGCATTGTGATGTCACAATGGGGGAAATGGCATTGTGATGTCACAATGGGGGAAAGGGCATTGTGATGTCACAATCGGGGAAAGCGCATTGTGATGTCACAATGGGGAAAACTGCATTGTGATGTCACAATGGGGGAAAGGCATTGTGATGTCACAATGCGGAAAACGGCATTGTGATGTCACAATGGGGGAAAGGGCATTGTGATGTCACAATGGGGAAAACTGCATTGTGATGTCACAATGGGGGAAAGGGCATTGTGATGTCACTTTGCGAAAACTGCATTGTGACGTCACAATGGGGGAAAAGGCATTGTGATGTCACAATGTGAGAAATGGCATTGTGATGTCACAATGGGGAATGGGCATTGTGATGTCACAATGGGAAATGGGCATTGTAATGTCACAATGGAGGAAATGGCATTGTGATGTCACAATAGGGAAAACGGCATGGTGATGTCACAATGAGGGAAAGGGCATTGTGATGTCACAATGGGGTAAACTGCATTGTGATGTCACAATGGGGGAAATGGCATTGTGATGTCACAATGGGGGAAATGGCATTGTGATGTCACAATGGGGAAAGGGCATTGTGATGTCACAATGGAGGAAATGGCATTGTGATGTCACAATAGGGAAAACGGCATTGTGATGTCACAATAGGGGAAAGGGCATTGTGATGTCACAATGGGGTAAACTGCATTGTGATGTCACAATGGGGGAAAGGGCATTGTGATGTCACAATGGGGAAAACGGCATTGTAATGTCACAATGGGGAAATGGAATTGTGTTGTCACAATGGGGAAAACAGCATTGTGATGTCACAATGGGGGAAACGGCATTGTGATGTCACAATGGGGGAAACGGCATTGTGATGTCACAATGGGGGAAACGGCATTGTGATGTCACAATGGGGGAAATGGCATTGTGATGTCACAATGGGGGAAAGGGCATTGTGATGTCACAATGGGGGAAAGGGCATTATGATGTCACAATAGGGAAAACGGCATTGTGATGTCACAATGGGGGAAATGGAATTGTGATGTCACAATGGGGGAAATGGCATTGTGATGTCACAATGGGTGAAATGGCATTGTGATGTCACAATGGTGGAAAGGGCATTGTCATGTCACAATGGGGGAAACGGCACTGTGATGTCCCAATGGGGAAAACGGCATTGTGATGTCAAAATGGGGGAAAGGGCATTGTGATGTCACAATGGGGTAAACTGCATTGTGATGTCACAATGGGGGAAATGGCATTGTGATGTCACAATGGGTGAAATGGCATTGTGATGTAACAATGGGGGAAATGGCATTGTGATGTCACAATGGGGAAAGGGCATTGTGATGTCACAATGGAGGAAATGGCATTGTGATGTCACAATAGGGAAAACGGCATTGTGATGTCACAATGGGAGAAAGGCCATTGTGATGTCACAATGGGGTAAACTGCATTGTGTTGTCACAATGGGGCAACGACATTGTGATGTCACAATGGGGGAAATGGCATTGTGATGTCACAATGGGGGAAAGGGCATTGTGATGTCACAATGGGGGAAAGCGCATTGTGATGTCACATTGGGAAAAACTGCACTGTGATGTCACAATCGGGGAGAGGGCATTGTGATGTCACAATGCGGAAAACGGCATTGTGATGTCACAATGGGGGAAAGTGCATTGTGATGTCACAATGGGGGAAAGGGCATTGTGATGTCACAATGGGGAAAACTGCATTGTGATGTCACAATGGGGGAAATTGCATTGTGATGTCACAATGGGGAAAACTGCATTGTGACGTCACAATGGGGGAAAAGGCATTGTGATGTCACAATGTGAGAAATGGCATTGTGATGTCACAATGGGGAATGGGCATTGTTATGTCACAATGGGGAATGGGCATTGTGATGTCACAATGGAGGAAATGGCATCGTGATGTCGCAATGGGGGAAATGGCATTGTGATGTCACAATGGGGGAAATGGCATTGTGATGTCACAATGGGGGAAATGGCATTGTGATGTCACAATGGGGAATGGGCATTGTTATGTCACAATGGGGAATGGGCATTGTGATGTCACAATGGAGGAAATGGCATTGTGATGTCACAATAGGGAAAACAGCATTGTGATGTCACAATGGGGGAAAGGGCATTGTGATGTCACAATGGGGTAAACTGCATTGTGATGTCACAACGGGGGGGGAATGGCATTGTGATGTCACAATGGGGGAAATGGCATTGTGATGTCACAATGGGGAAAGGGCATTGTGATGTCACAATGGAGGAAATGGCATTGTGATGTCACAATAGGGAAAACGGCATTGTGATGTCACAATGGGGGAAAGCGCATTGTGATGTTACAATGGGGAAAACTGCACTGTGATGTCACAATGGGGGAGAGGGCATTGTGATGTCACAATGCGGAAAACGGCATTGTGATGTCACAATGGGGGAAAGGGCATTGTGATGTCACAATGCGGAAAACGGCATTGTGATGTCACAATGGGGGAAAGGGCATTGTGATGTCACAATGAGGAAAACTGCATTGTGATGTCACAATGGTGGAAAGGGCATTGTGATGTCACAATGGGGAAAACTGCATTGTGACCTCACAATGGGAGAAAAGGCATTGTGATGTTACAATGTGAGAAATGGCATTGTGATGTCACAATTGGGAATGGGCATTGTTAGGTCACAATGGGGAATGGGCATTGTGATGTCACAATGGAGGAAATGGCATTGTGATGTCACAATGGGGAAAAGGGCATTGTGATGTCACAATGGGGGAAACTGCATTGTGATGTCACAATGGGGGAAATGGCATTGTGATGTCACAATGGGGGAAATGGCATTGTGATGTCACACTGGGGGAAATGGCATTGTGATGTCACAATGGGGAAAAGGGCATTGTGATGTCACAATGGGGAAAACGGCATTGTGATGTCACAATGGGGGAAATGGCATTGTGATGTCACAATGGGGGAAATGGCATTGTGATGTCACAATGGGAGAAATGGCATTGTGATGTCACAATGGGGGAAATGGCATTGTGATGTCACAATGGGGAAAGGGCATTGTGATGTCACAATGGAGGAAATGGCATTGTGATGTCACAATAGGGAAAACGGCATTGTGATGTCACAATGGGAGAAAGGGCATTGTGATGTCACAATGGGGTAAACTGCATTGTGTTGTCACAATGGGGCAACGACATTGTGATGTCACAATGGGGGAAATGGCATTGTGATGTCACAATGGGGGAAAGGGCATTGTGATGTCACAATGGGGGAAAGCGCATTGTGATGTCACATTGGGAAAAACTGCACTGTGATGTCACAATGGGGGAGAGGGCATTGTGATGTCACAATGCGGAAAACGGCATTGTGATGTCACAATGGGGGAAAGTGCATTGTGATGTCACAATGGGGGAAAGGGCATTGTGATGTCACAATGGGGAACACTGCATTGTGATGTCACAATGGGGGAAATTGCATTGTGATGTCACAATGGGGAAAACTGCATTGTGACGTCACAATGGGGGAAAAGGCATTGTGATGTCACAATGTGAGAAATGGCATTGTGATGTCACAATGGGGAATGGGCATTGTTATGTCACAATTGGGAATGGGAATTGTGATGTCACAATGGAGGAAATGGCATTGTGATGTCGCAATGGGGGAAATGGCATTGTGATGTCACAATGGGGGAAATGGCATTGTGATGTCACAATGGGGGAAATGGCATTGTGATGTCACAATGGGGAATGGGCATTGTTATGTCACAATGGGGAATGGGCATTGTGATGTCACAATGGGGGAAAGGGCATTGTGATGTCACAATGGGGAAAACTGCATTGTGATGTCACAATGGTGGAAAGGGCATTGTGATGTCACAATGGGGAAAACTGCATTGTGACCTCACAATGGGGGAAAAGGCATTGTGATGTCACAATGTGAGAAATGGCATTGTGATGTCACAATGGGGAATGGGCATTGTTAGGTCACAATGGGGAATGGGCATTGTGATGTCACAATGGAGGAAATGGCATTGTGATGTCACAATAGGGAAAACGGCATTGTGATGTCACAATGGGGGAAACTGCATTGTGATATCCCAATGGAGAAAACGGCATTGTGATGTCACAATGGGGGAAAGGGCATTGTGATGTCACAATGGGGGAAATGGCATTGTGATGTCACAATGTGGAAAGGGCATTGTGATGTCACAATGGAGGAAATGGCATTGTGATGTCACAATAGGGAAAACGCCATTGTGATTTCACAATGGGGAAAAGGGCATTGTGATGTCACAATGGGGTAAACTGCATTGTGATGTCACAATGGGGTAAACTGCATTGTGGTGTCACAATGGGGGAAATGGCATTGTGATGTCACAATGGGGGAAATGGCATTGTAATGTCACAATGGGGGAAATGGCATTGTGATGTCACAATGGGGGAAAGGGCATTGTGATGTCACAATAGGGAAAACGGCATTGTGATGTCACAATGGGGGAAATGGCATTGTGATGTCACAATGGGGGAAAGGGCAATGTGATGTCACAATGGGGAAAACGGCATTGTGATGTCACAATGGGGGAAATGGCATTGTGATGTCACAATGGGGGAAAGGGCATTGTGTTGTCACAATGGGGGAAAGTGCATTGTGATGTCACAATGGGGGAAAGCGCATTGTGATGTCACAATGGGGAAAACTGCATTGTGATGTCACAATGGGGGAAAGGGCATTGTGATGTCACAATGCGGAAAACGGCATTGTGATGTCACAATGGGGAAAAGGGCATTGTGATGTCACAATGGGGGAAACTGCATTGTGATGTCACAATGGGGGAAAAGGCATTGTGATGTCACAATGGGGGAAATGGCATTGTGATGTCACAATAGGGAAAACAGCATTGTGATGTCAAAATGGGGGAAAGGGCATTGTGATGTCACAATGGGGTAAACTGCATTGTGATGTCACAATGGGGGAAATGGCATTGTGATGTCACAATGGGTGAAATGGCATTGTGATGTCACAATGGTGGAAAGGGCATTGTGATGTCACAATGGGGTAAACTGCATTGTGATGTCACACTGGGGGAAATGGCATTGTGATGTCACAATGGGGAAAAGGGCATTGTGATGTCACAATGGGGAAAACGGCATTGTGATGTCACAATGGGGGAAATGGCATTGTGATGTCACAATGGGGGAAATGGCATTGTGATGTCACAATGGGTGAAATGGCATTGTGATGTCACAATGGGGGAAATGGCATTGTGATGTCACAATGGGGAAAGGGCATTGTGATGTCACAATGGAGGAAATGGCATTGTGATGTCACAATAGGGAAAACGGCATTGTGATGTCACAATGGGAGAAAGAGCATTGTGATGTCACAATGGGGTAAACTGCATTGTGTTGTCACAATGGGGCAACGACATTGTGATGTCACAATGGGGGAAATGGCATTGTGATGTCACAATGGGGGAAAGGGCATTGTGATGTCACAATGGGGGAAAGCGCATTGTGATGTCACATTGGGAAAAACTGCACTGTGATGTCACAATGGGGGAGAGGGCATTGTGATGTCACAATGCGGAAAACGGCATTGTGATGTCACAATGGGGGAAAGTGCATTGTGATGTCACAATGGGGGAAAGGGCATTGTGATGTCACAATGGGGAACACTGCATTGTGATGTCACAATGGGGGAAATTGCATTGTGATGTCACAATGGGGAAAACTGCATTGTGACGTCACAATGGGGGAAAAGGCATTGTGATGTCACAATGTGAGAAATGGCATTGTGATGTCACAATGGGGAATGGGCATTGTTATGTCACAATTGGGAATGGGAATTGTGATGTCACAATGGAGGAAATGGCATTGTGATGTCGCAATGGGGGAAATGGCATTGTGATGTCACAATGGGGGAAATGGCATTGTGATGTCACAATGGGGGAAATGGCATTGTGATGTCACAATGGGGAATGGGCATTGTTATGTCACAATGGGGAATGGGCATTGTGATGTCACAATGGGGGAAAGGGCATTGTGATGTCACAATGGGGAAAACTGCATTGTGATGTCACAATGGTGGAAAGGGCATTGTGATGTCACAATGGGGAAAACTGCATTGTGACCTCACAATGGGGGAAAAGGCATTGTGATGTCACAATGTGAGAAATGGCATTGTGATGTCACAATGGGGAATGGGCATTGTTAGGTCACAATGGGGAATGGGCATTGTGATGTCACAATGGAGGAAATGGCATTGTGATGTCACAATAGGGAAAACGGCATTGTGATGTCACAATGGGGGAAAGGGCATTGTGATGTCACAATGGGGTAAACTGCATTGTGATGTCACAATGGTGGAAAGGGCATTGTGATGTCACAATGGAGGAAACTGCATTGTGATATCCCAATGGAGAAAACGGCATTGTGATGTCACAATGGGGGAAAGGGCATTGTGATGTCACAATGGGGGAAATGGCATTGTGATGTCACAATGTGGAAAGGGCATTGTGATGTCACAATGGAGGAAATGGCATTGTGATGTCACAATAGGGAAAACGCCATTGTGATTTCACAATGGGGAAAAGGGCATTGTGATGTCACAATGGGGTAAACTGCATTGTGATGTCACAATGGGGTAAACTGCATTGTGGTGTCACAATGGGGGAAATGGCATTGTGATGTCACAATGGGGGAAATGGCATTGTAATGTCACAATGGGGGAAATGGCATTGTGATGTCACAATGGGGGAAAGGGCATTGTGATGTCACAATAGGGAAAACGGCATTGTGATGTCACAATGGGGGAAATGGCATTGTGATGTCACAATGGGGGAAAGGGCATTGTGTTGTCACAATGGGGGAAAGTGCATTGTGATGTCACAATGGGGGAAAGGGCATTGTGATGTCACAATGCGGAAAACGGCATTGTGATGTCACAATGGGGAAAAGGGCATTGTGATGTCACAATGGGGGAAACTGCATTGTGATGTCACAATGGGGGAAAAGGCATTGTGATGTCACAATGGGGGAAATGGCATTGTGATGTCACAATAGGGAAAACAGCATTGTGATGTCAAAATGGGGGAAAGGGCATTGTGATGTCACAATGGGGTAAACTGCATTGTGATGTCACAATGGGGGAAATGGCATTGTGATGTCACAATGGGTGAAATGGCATTGTGATGTCACAATGGTGGAAAGGGCATTGTGATGTCACAATGGGGTAAACTGCATTGTGATGTCACAATGGGGGAAATGGCATTGTGATGTCACAATGGGGGAAATGGCATTGTGATGTCACACTGGGGGAAACGGCACTGTGATTTCCCAATGGGGAAAACGGCATTGTGATGTCAAAATGGGGGAAAGGGCATTGTGATGTCACAATGGGGTAAACTGCATTGTGATGTCACAATGGGGGGAATGGCATTGTGATGTCACAATGGGGGAAATGGCATTGTGATGTCACACTGGGGGAAATGGCATTGTGATGTCACAATGGGGAAAAGGGCATTGTGATGTCACAATGGGGAAAACGGCATTGTGATGTCACAATGGGGGAAATGGCATTGTGATGTGACAATGGGGGAAATGGCATTGTGATGTCGCAATGGGTGAAATGGCATTGTGATGTCACAATGGGGGAAATGGCATTGTGATGTCACAATGGGGAAAGGGCATTGTGATGTCACAATGGAGGAAATGGCATTGTGATGTCACAATAGGGAAAACGGCATTGTGATGTCACAATGGGAGAAAGGGCATTGTGATGTCACAATGGGGTAAACTGCATTGTGTTGTCACAATGGGGCAACGACATTGTGATGTCACAATGGGGGAAATGGCATTGTGATGTCACAATGGGGGAAAGGGCATTGTGATGTCACAATGGGGGAAAGCGCATTGTGATGTCACATTGGGAAAAACTGCACTGTGATGTCACAATGGGGGAGAGGGCATTGTGATGTCACAATGCGGAAAACGGCATTGTGATGTCACAATGGGGGAAAGTGCATTGTGATGTCACAATGGGGGAAAGGGCATTGTGATGTCACAATGGGGAACACTGCATTGTGATGTCACAATGGGGGAAATTGCATTGTGATGTCACAATGGGGAAAACTGCATTGTGACGTCACAATGGGGGAAAAGGCATTGTGATGTCACAATGTGAGAAATGGCATTGTGATGTCACAATGGGGAATGGGCATTGTTATGTCACAATGGGGAATGGGCATTGTGATGTCACAATGGAGGAAATGGCATTGTGATGTCGCAATGGGGGAAATGGCATTGTGATGTCACAATGGGGGAAATGGCATTGTGATGTCACAATGGGGGAAATGGCATTGTGATGTCACAATGGGGAATGGGCATTGTTATGTCACAATGGGGAATGGGCATTGTGATGTCACAATGGGGGAAAGGGCATTGTGATGTCACAATGGGGAAAACTGCATTGTGATGTCACAATGGTGGAAAGGGCATTGTGATGTCACAATGGGGAAAACTGCATTGTGACCTCACAATGGGGGAAAAGGCATTGTGATGTCACAATGTGAGAAATGGCATTGTGATGTCACAATGGGGAATGGGCATTGTTAGGTCACAATGGGGAATGGGCATTTTGATGTCACAATGGAGGAAATGGCATTGTGATGTCACAATAGGGAAAACGGCATTGTGATGTCACAATGGGGGAAAGGGCATTGTGATGTCACAATGGGGTAAACTGCATTGTGATGTCACAATGGTGGAAAGGGCATTGTGATGTCACAATGGAGGAAACTGCATTGTGATATCCCAATGGACAAAACGGCATTGTGATGTCACAATGGGGGAAAGGGCATTGTGATGTCACAATGGGGGAAATGGCATTGTGATGTCACAATGTGGAAAGGGCATTGTGATGTCACAATGGAGGAAATGGCATTGTGATGTCACAATAGGGAAAACGCCATTGTGATTTCACAATGGGGAAAAGGGCATTGTGATGTCACAATGGGGTAAACTGCATTGTGATGTCACAATGGGGTAAACTGCATTGTGGTGTCACAATGGGGGAAAGTGCATTGTGATGTCACAATGGGGGAAAGGGCATTGTGATGTCACAATGGGGAACACTGCATTGTGATGTCACAATGGGGGAAATTGCATTGTGATGTCACAATGGGGAAAACTGCATTGTGACGTCACAATGGGGGAAAAGGCATTGTGATGTCACAATGTGAGAAATGGCATTGTGATGTCACAATGGGGAATGGGCATTGTTATGTCACAATTGGGAATGGGAATTGTGATGTCACAATGGAGGAAATGGCATTGTGATGTCGCAATGGGGGAAATGGCATTGTGATGTCACAATGGGGGAAATGGCATTGTGATGTCACAATGGGGGAAATGGCATTGTGATGTCACAATGGGGAATGGGCATTGTTATGTCACAATGGGGAATGGGCATTGTGATGTCACAATGGGGGAAAGGGCATTGTGATGTCACAATGGGGAAAACTGCATTGTGATGTCACAATGGTGGAAAGGGCATTGTGATGTCACAATGGGGAAAACTGCATTGTGACCTCACAATGGGGGAAAAGGCATTGTGATGTCACAATGTGAGAAATGGCATTGTGATGTCACAATGGGGAATGGGCATTGTTAGGTCACAATGGGGAATGGGCATTGTGATGTCACAATGGAGGAAATGGCATTGTGATGTCACAATAGGGAAAACGGCATTGTGATGTCACAATGGGGGAAAGGGCATTGTGATGTCACAATGGGGTAAACTGCATTGTGATGTCACAATGGTGGAAAGGGCATTGTGATGTCACAATGGAGGAAACTGCATTGTGATATCCCAATGGAGAAAACGGCATTGTGATGTCACAATGGGGGAAAGGGCATTGTGATGTCACAATGGGGGAAATGGCATTGTGATGTCACAATGTGGAAAGGGCATTGTGATGTCACAATGGAGGAAATGGCATTGTGATGTCACAATAGGGAAAACGCCATTGTGATTTCACAATGGGGAAAAGGGCATTGTGATGTCACAATGGGGTAAACTGCATTGTGATGTCACAATGGGGTAAACTGCATTGTGGTGTCACAATGGGGGAAATGGCATTGTGATGTCACAATGGGGGAAATGGCATTGTAATGTCACAATGGGGGAAATGGCATTGTGATGTCACAATGGGGGAAAGGGCATTGTGATGTCACAATAGGGAAAACGGCATTGTGATGTCACAATGGGGGAAATGGCATTGTGATGTCACAATGGGGGAAAGGGCAATGTGATGTCACAATGGGGAAAACGGCATTGTGATGTCACAATGGGGGAAATGGCATTGTGATGTCACAATGGGGGAAAGGGCATTGTGTTGTCACAATGGGGGAAAGTGCATTGTGATGTCACAATGGGGGAAAGCGCATTGTGATGTCACAATGGGGAAAACTGCATTGTGATGTCACAATGGGGGAAAGGGCATTGTGATGTCACAATGCGGAAAACGGCATTGTGATGTCACAATGGGGAAAAGGGCATTGTGATGTCACAATGGGGGAAACTGCATTGTGATGTCACAATGGGGGAAAAGGCATTGTGATGTCACAATGGGGTAAACTGCATTGTGATGTCACAATGGGGTAAACTGCATTGTGGTGTCACAATGGGGGAAATGGCATTGTGATGTCACAATGGGGGAAATGGCATTGTAATGTCACAATGGGGGAAATGGCATTGTGATGTCACAATGGGGGAAAGGGCATTGTGATGTCACAATAGGGAAAACGGCATTGTGATGTCACAATGGGGGAAATGGCATTGTGATGTCACAATGGGGGAAAGGGCAATGTGATGTCACAATGGGGAAAACGGCATTGTGATGTCACAATGGGGGAAATGGCATTGTGATGTCACAATGGGGGAAAGGGCATTGTGTTGTCACAATGGGGGAAAGTGCATTGTGATGTCACAATGGGGGAAAGCGCATTGTGATGTCACAATGGGGAAAACTGCATTGTGATGTCACAATGGGGGAAAGGGCATTGTGATGTCACAATAGGGAAAACAGCATTGTGATGTCAAAATGGGGGAAAGGGCATTGTGATGTCACAATGGGGTAAACTGCATTGTGATGTCACAATGGGGGAAATGGCATTGTGATGTCACAATGGTGGAAAGGGCATTGTGATGTCACAATGGGGTAAACTGCATTGTGATGTCACAATGGGGGAAATGGCATTGTGATGTCACAATGGGGGAAATGGCATTGTGATGTCACACTGGGGGAAACGGCACTGTGATTTCCCAATGGGGAAAACGGCATTGTGATGTCAAAATGGGGGAAAGGGCATTGTGATGTCACAATGGGGTAAACTGCATTGTGATGTCACAATGGGGGAAATGGCATTGTGATGTCACAATGGGGGAAATGGCATTGTGATGTCACACTGGGGGAAATGGCATTGTGATGTCACAATGGGGAAAAGGGCATTGTGATGTCACAATGGGGAAAACGGCATTGTGATGTCACAATGGGGGAAATGGCATTGTGATGTGACAATGGGGGAAATGGCATTGTGATGTCACAATGGGTGAAATGGCATTGTGATGTCACAATGGGGGAAATGGCATTGTGATGTCACAATGGGGAAAGGGCATTGTGATGTCACAATGGAGGAAATGGCATTGTGATGTCACAATAGGGAAAACGGCATTGTGATGTCACAATGGGAGAAAGGGCATTGTGATGTCACAATGGGGTAAACTGCATTGTGTTGTCACAATGGGGCAACGACATTGTGATGTCACAATGGGGGAAATGGCATTGTGATGTCACAATGGGGGAAAGGGCATTGTGATGTCACAATGGGGGAAAGCGCATTGTGATGTCACATTGGGAAAAACTGCACTGTGATGTCACAATGGGGGAGAGGGCATTGTGATGTCACAATGCGGAAAACGGCATTGTGATGTCACAATGGGGAAAAGTGCATTGTGATGTCACAATGGGGGAAAGGGCATTGTGATGTCACAATGGGGAACACTGCATTGTGATGTCACAATGGGGGAAATTGCATTGTGATGTCACAATGGGGAAAACTGCATTGTGACGTCACAATGGGGGAAAAGGCATTGTGATGTCACAATGTGAGAAATGGCATTGTGATGTCACAATGGGGAATGGGCATTGTTATGTCACAATGGGGAATGGGCATTGTGATGTCACAATGGAGGAAATGGCATTGTGATGTCGCAATGGGGGAAATGGCATTGTGATGTCACAATGGGGGAAATGGCATTGTGATGTCACAATGGGGGAAATGGCATTGTGATGTCACAATGGGGAATGGGCATTGTTATGTCACAATGGGGAATGGGCATTGTGATGTCACAATGGGGGAAAGGGCATTGTGATGTCACAATGGGGTAAACTGCATTGTGATGTCACAATGGTGGAAAGGGCATTGTGATGTCACAATGGAGGAAACTGCATTGTGATATCCCAATGGAGAAAACGGCATTGTGATGTCACAATGGGGGAAATGGCATTGTGATGTCACAATGTGGAAAGGGCATTGTGATGTCACAATGGAGGAAATGGCATTGTGATGTCACAATAGGGAAAACGCCATTGTGATTTCACAATGGGGAAAAGGGCATTGTGATGTCACAATGGGGTAAACTGCATTGTGATGTCACAATGGGGTAAACTGCATTGTGGTGTCACAATGGGGGAAATGGCATTGTGATGTCACAATGGGGGAAATGGCATTGTAATGTCACAATGGGGGAAATGGCATTGTGATGTCACAATGGGGGAAAGGGCATTGTGATGTCGCAATAGGGAAAACGGCATTGTGATCTCACAATGGGGGAAATGGCATTGTGATGTCACAATGGGGGAAAGGGCAATGTGATGTCACAATGGGGAAAACGGCATTGTGATGTCACAATGGGGGAAATGGCATTGTGATGTCACAATGGGGGAAAGGGCATTGTGTTGTCACAATGGGGGAAAGTGCATTGTGATGTCACAATGGGGGAAAGCGCATTGTGATGTCACAATGGGGAAAACTGCATTGTGATGTCACAATGGGGGAAAGGGCATTGTGATGTCACAATGCGGAAAACGGCATTGTGATGTCACAATGGGGAAAAGGGCATTGTGATGTCACAATGGGGGAAACTGCATTGTGATGTCACAATGGGGGAAAAGGCATTGTGATGTCACAATGGGGGAAATGGCATTGTGATGTCACAATAGGGAAAACAGCATTGTGATGTCAAAATGGGGGAAAGGGCATTGTGATGTCACAATGGGGTAAACTGCATTGTGATGTCACAATGGGGGAAATGGCATTGTGATGTCACAATGGGTGAAATGGCATTGTGATGTCACAATGGTGGAAAGGGCATTGTGATGTCACAATGGGGGAAACGGCACTGTGATGTACCAATGGGGAAAACGGCATTGTGATGTCAAAATGGGGGAAAGGGCATTGTGATGTCACAATGGGGTAAACTGCATTGTGATGTCACAATGGGGGAAATGGCATTGTGATGTCACAATGGGGGAAATGGCATTGTGATGTCACACTGGGGGAAATGGCATTGTGATGTCACAATGGGGAAAATGGCATTGTGATGTCACAATGGGGAAAACTGCATTGTGATGTCACAATGGGGGAAATGGCATTGTGATGTGACAATGGGGGAAATGGCATTGTGATGTCACAATGGGTGAAATGGCATTGTGATGTCACAATGGGGGAAATGGCATTGTGATGTCACAATGGGGAAAGGGCATTGTGATGTCACAATGGAGGAAATGGCATTGTGATGTCACAATAGGGAAAACGGCATTGTGATGTCACAATGGGAGAAAGGGCATTGTGATGTCACAATGGGGTAAACTGCATTGTGTTGTCACAATGGGGCAACGACATTGTGATGTCACAATGGGGGAAATGGCATTGTGATGTCACAATGGGGGAAAGGGCATTGTGATGTCACAATGGGGGAAAGCGCATTGTGATGTCACATTGGGAAAAACTGCACTGTGATGTCACAAAGGGGGAGATGGCATTGTGATGTCACAATGCGGAAAACGGCATTGTGATGTCACAATGGGGGAAAGTGCATTGTGATGTCACAATGGGGGAAAGGGCATTGTGATGTCACAATGGGGAAAACTGCATTGTGACGTCACAATGGGGGAAAAGGCATTGTGATGTCACAATGTGAGAAATGGCATTGTGATGTCACAATGGGGAATGGGCATTGTTATGTCACAATGGGGAATGGGCATTGTGATGTCACAATGGAGGAAATGGCATTGTGATGTCGCAATGGGGGAAATGGCATTGTGATGTCACAATGGGGGAAATGGCATTGTGATGTCACAATGGGGAATGGGCATTGTTATGTCACAATGGGGAATGGGCATTGTGATGTCACAATGGAGGAAATGGCAGTGTGATGTCACAATAGGGAAAACGGCATTGTGATGTCACAATGGGGGAAAGGGCATTGTGATGTCACAATGGGGTAAACTGCCTTGTGATGTCACAATGGGGGAAATGGCATTGTGATGTCACAATGGGGGAAAAGGCATTGTGATGTCACAATGGGGAAAGGGCATTGTGATGTCACAATGGAGGAAATGGCATTGTGATGTCACAATAGGGAAAACGGCATTGTGATGTCACAATGGGGGAAAGCGCATTGTGATGTTACAATGGGGAAAACTGCACTGTGATGTCACAATGGGGGAGAGGGCATTGTGATGTCACAATGCGGAAAACGGCATTGTGATGTCACAATGGGGAAAAGGGCATTGTGATGTCACAATGGGGGAAACTGCATTGTGATGTCACAATAGGGGAAAGGCATTGTGATGTCACAATGGGGGAAATGGCATTGTGATGTCACAATAGGGAAAACGGCATTGTGATGTCACAATAGGGAAAACAGCATTGTGATGTCAAAATGGGGGAAAGGGCATTGTGATGTCACAATGGGGTAAACTGCATTGTGATGTCACAATGGGGGAAATGGCATTGTGATGTCACAATGGGTGAAATGGCATTGTGATGTCACAATGGTGGAAAGGGCATTGTGATGTCACAATGGGGGAAACGGCACTGTGATGTCCCAATGGGGAAAACGGCATTGTGATGTCAAAATGGGGGAAAGGGCATTGTGATGTCACAATGGGGTAAACTGCATTGTGATGTCACAATGGGGGAAATGGCATTGTGATGTCACAATGGGGGAAATGGCATTGTGATGTCACACTGGGGGAAATGGCATTGTGATGTCACAATGGGGAAAACTGCATTGTGATGTCACAATGGGGGAAAGGGCATTGTAATGTCACAATGCGGAAAACGGCATTGTGATGTCACAATGGGGAAAAGGGCATTGTGATGTCACAATGGGGGAAACTGCATTGTGATGTCACAATGGGGGAAAAGGCATTGTGATGTCACAATGGGGGAAATGGCATTGTGATGTCACAATAGGGAAAACAGCATTGTGATGTCAAAATGGGGGAAAGGGCATTGTGATGTCACAATGGGGTAAACTGCATTGTGATGTCACAATGGGGGAAATGGCATTGTGATGTCACAATGGGTGAAATGGCATTGTGATGTCACAATGGTGGAAAGGGCATTGTGATGTCACAATGGGGGAAACGGCACTGTGATGTCCCAATGGGGAAAACGGCATTGTGATGTCAAAATGGGGGAAAGGGCATTGTGATGTCACAATGGGGTAAACTGCATTGTGATGTCACAATGGGGGAAATGGCATTGTGATGTCACAATGGGGGAAATGGCATTGTGATGTCACACTGGGGGAAATGGCATTGTGATGTCACAATGGGGAAAACGGCATTGTGATGTCACAATGGGGGAAATGGCATTGTGATGTCACAATGGGGGAAATGGCATTGTGATGTCACAATGGGTGAAATGGCATTGTGATGTCACAATGGGGGAAATGGCATTGTGATGTCACAATGGGGAAAGGGCATTGTGATGTCACAATGGAGGAAATGGCATTGTGATGTCACAATAGGGAAAACGGCATTGTGATGTCACAATGGGAGAAAGGGCATTGTGATGTCACAATGGGGTAAACTGCATTGTGTTGTCACAATGGGGCAACGACATTGTGATGTCACAATGGGGGAAATGGCATTGTGATGTCACAATGGGGGAAAGGGCATTGTGATGTCACAATGTGGGAAAGCGCATTGTGATGTCACATTGGGAAAAACTGCACTGTGATGTCACAATGGGGGAGAGGGCATTGTGATGTCACAATGCGGAAAACGGCATTGTGATGTCACAATGGGGGAAAGTGCATTGTGATGTCACAATGGGGGAAAGGGCATTGTGATGTCACAATGGGGAAAACTGCATTGTGATGTCACAATGGGGGAAATTGCATTGTGATGTCACAATGGGGAAAACTGCATTGTGACGTCACAATGGGCGAAAAGGCATTGTGATGTCACAATGTGAGAAATGGCATTGTGATGTCACAATGGGGAATGGGCATTGTTATGTCACAATGGGGAATGGGCATTGTGATGTCACAATGGAGGAAATGGCATTGTGATGTCGCAATGGGGGAAATGGCATTGTGATGTCACAATGGGGGAAATGGCATTGTGATGTCACAATGGGGAATGGGCATTGTGATGTCACAATGGACGAAATGGCATTGTGATGTCGCAATGGGGGAAATGGCATTGTGATGTCACAATGGGGGAAATGGCATTGTGATGTCACAATGGGGGAAATGGCATTGTGATGTCACAATGGGGAATGGGCATTGTTATGTCACAATAGGGAAAACGGCATTGTGATGTCACAATGGGGGAAAGGGCATTGTGATGTCACAATGGGGTAAACTGCATTGTGATGTCACAATGGGGGAAATGGCATTGTGATGTCACAATGGGGGAAATGGCATTGTGATGTCACAATGGGGAAAGGGCATTGTGATGTCACAATGGAGGAAATGGCATTGTGATGTCACAATAGGGAAAACGGCATTGTGATGTCACAATGGGGGAAAGCGCATTGTGATGTTACAATGGGGAAAACTGCACTGTGATGTCACAATGGGGAAAACTGCATTGTGATGTCACAATGGTGGAAAGGGCATTGTGATGTCACAATGGGGAAAACTGCATTGTGACCTCACAATGGGGGAAAAGGCATTGTGATGTCACAATGTGAGAAATGGCATTGTGATGTCACAATGGGGAATGGGCATTGTTAGGTCACAATGGGGAACGGGCATTGTGATGTCACAATGGAGGAAATGGCATTGTGATGTCACAATGGGGAAAAGGGCATTGTGATGTCACAATGGGGAAAACTGCATTGTGATGTCACAATGGGGGAAAAGGCATTGTGATGTCACAATGGGGGAAATGGCATTGTGATGTCACAATAGGGAGAACAGCATTGTGATGTCAAAATGGGGGAAAGGGCATTGTGATGTCACAATGGGGTAAACTGCATTGTGATGTCACAATGGGGGAAATGGCATTGTGATGTCACAATGGGTGAAATGGCATTGTGATGTCACAATGGTGGAAAGGGCATTGTGATGTCACAATGGGGGAAACGGCACTGTGATGTCCCAATGGGGAAAACGGCATTGTGATGTCAAAATGGGGGAAAGGGCATTGTGATGTCACAATGGGGTAAACTGCATTGTGATGTCACAATGGGGAAAATGGCATTGTGATGTCACAATGGGGGAAATGGCATTGTGATGTCACACTGGGGGAAATGGCATTGTGATGTCACAATGGGGAAAAGGGCATTGTGATGTCACAATGGGGAAAATGGCATTGTGATGTCACAATGGGGGAAATGGCATTGTGATGTCACAATGGGGGAAATGGCATTGTGATGTCACAATGGGTGAAATAGCATTGTGATGTCACAATGGGGGAAATGGCATTGTGATGTCACAATGGGGAAAGGGCATTGTGATGTCACAATGGAGGAAATGGCATTGTGATGTCACAATAGGGAAAACGGCATTGTGATGTCACAATGGGAGAAAGGGCATTGTGATGTCACAATGGGGTAAACTGCATTGTGTTGTCACAATGGGGCAACGACATTGTGATGTCACAATGGGGGAAATGGCATTGTGATGTCACAATGGGGGAAAGGGCATTGTGATGTCACAATGGGGGAAAGCGCATTGTGATGTCACATTGGGAAAAACTGCACTGTGATGTCACAATGGGGGAAAGTGCATTGTGATGTCACAATGGGGGAAAGGGCATTGTGATGTCACAATGGGGAAAACTGCATTGTGATGTCACAATGGGGGAAATTGCATTGTGATGTCACAATGGGGAAAACTGCATTGTGACGTCACAATGGGGGAAAAGGCATTGTGATGTCACAATGTGAGAAATGGCATTGTGATGTCACAATGGTGAATGGGCATTGTTATGTCACAATGGGGAATGGGCATTGTGATGTCACAATGGAGGAAATGGCATTGTGATGTCGCAATGGGGGAAATGGCATTGTGATGTCACAATGGGGGAAATGGCATTGTGATGTCACAATGGGGAAAGGGCATTGTGATGTCACAATGGAGGAAATGGCATTGTGATGTCACAATAGGGAAAACGGCATTGTGATGTCACAATGGGGGAAAGGTCATTGTGATGTCACAATAGGGAAAACGGCATTGTGATGTCACAATGGGGGAAAGGGCATTGTGATGTCACAATGGGGTAAACTGCATTGTGATGTCACAATGGGGGAAATGGCATTGTGATGTCACAATGGGGAAAGGGCATTGTGATGTCACAATGGAGGAAATGGCATTGTGATGTCACAATAGGGAAAACAGCATTGTGATGCCACAATGGGGGAAAGGTCATTGTGATGTCACAATGGGGTAAGCTGCATTGTGATGTCACAATGGGGGAAAGGGCATTGTGATGTCACAATGGGGAAAACGGCATTGTAATGTCACAATGGGGGAAATGGAATTGTGATGTCACAATAGGGAAAACAGCATTGTGATGTCACAATGGGGGAAATGGCATTGTGATGTCACAATGGGGGAAAGGGCATTGTGATGTCACAATAAGGGAAATGGCATTGTGATGTCACAATGGGGGAAAGGGCAATGTGATGTCACAATGGGGAAAACGGCATTGTGATGTCACAATGGGGGAATGGCATTGTGATGTCACAATGGAGGAAATGGCATTGTGATGTCACAATGGGTGAAATGGCATTGTGATGTCACAATGGGGGAAATGGCATTGTGATGTCACAATGGGGAAAGGGCATTGTGATGTCACAATGGAGGAAATGGCATTGTGATGTCACAATAGGGAAAACGGCATTGTGATGTCACAATGGGAGAAAGGGCATTGTGATGTCACAATGGGGTAAACTGCATTGTGATGTCACAATGGGGGCAACGGCATTGTGATGTCACAATGGGGGAAAGGGCATTGTGATGTCACAATGGGGGAAAGTGCATTGTGATGTCACAATGGGGGAAAGCGCATTGTGATGTCACAATGGGGAAAACTGCATTGTGATGTCACAATGGGGGAGAGGGCATTGTGATGTCACAATGCGGAAAACAGCATTGTGATGTCACAATGGGGGAAAGTGCATTGTGATGTCACAATGGGGGAAAGGGCATTGTGATGTCACAATGCGGAAAACAGCGTTGTGATGTCACAATGGGGGAAAGGGCATTGTGATGTCACAATGGGGAAAACTGCATTGTGATGTCACAATGGGGGAAAGGGCATTGTGATGTCACAATGGGGAAAACTGCATTGTGATGTCACAATGGGGGAGAGGGCATTGTGATGTCACAATGCGGAAAACAGCATTGTGATGTCACAATGGGGGAAAGGGTATTGTGATGTCACAATGGGGAAAACTGCATTGTGATGTCACAATTGGGGAAAAGGCATTGTGATGTCACAATGTGGGAAATGGCATTGTGATGTCACAATGGGTGAAAGGGCATTGTGATGTCACAATGGGGAATGGGCATTGTGATGTCACAATGGAGGAAATGGCATTGTGATGTCACAATAGGGAAAACGGCATTGTGATGTCACAATGGGGGAAAGGGCATTGCGATGTCACAATGGGGAAAACTGCATTGTGATGTCACAATGGGGGAAACGGCATTGCAATGTCACAATGGGGAAAACTGCATTGTGATGTCACAATGGGGGAAACGGCATTGTGATGTCACAATGGTGGAAATGGGATTGTGATGTCACAATGGGGGAAACGGCATTGTGATGTCCCAATGGGGAAAACGGAATTGTGATGTCACAATGGGGGAAAGGGCATTGTGATGTCACAATGGGGTAAACTGCATTGTGATGTCACAATGGGGGAAATGGCATTGTGATGTCACAATGTGGAAAGGGCATTGTGATGTCACAATGGGGAAATGGCATTGTGATGTCACAATAGGGAAAAAGGCATTGTGATGTCACAATGGGGGAAATGGCATTGTGATGTCACAATTGGGGAAAGGGCATTGTGTTGTCACAATAGGGAAAACGGCATTGTGATGTCACAAGAAGGGAAATGGCATTGTGATGTCACAATGGGGGAAAGGGCAATGTGATGTCACAATGGGGAAAACGGCATTGTGATGTCACAATGGGGGAAATGGCATTGTGATGTCACTATAGGGAAAACTGCATTGTGATGTCACAATGGGGAAAACTGCATTGTGATGTCACAATAGGAGAAAGGGCATTGTGATGTCACAATGGGGTAAACTGCATTGTGATGTCACAATGGGGTAAACTGCATTGTGATGTCACAATGGGGGAAATGGCATTGTGATGTCACAATGTGGAAAGGGCATTGTGATGTCACAATGGGGGAAATGGCATTGTGATGTCACAATAGGGAAAACTGCATTGTGATGTCACAATGGGGTAAACTGCATTGTGATGTCACAATGGGAGAAAGGGCATTGTGATGTCACAATGGGGTAAACTGCATTGTGATGTCACAATGGGGTAAACTGCGTTGTGATGTCACAATGGGGGAAAGGGCAATGTGATGTCACAATGGGGAAAACGGCATTGTGATGTCACAATGGGGGAAATGGCATTGTGATGTCACAATAGGGAAAACTGCATTGTGATTTCACAATGGGGTAAACTGCATTGTGATGTCACAATGGGAGAAAAGGCATTGTGATGTCACAATGGGGTAAACTGCATTGTGATGTCACAATGGGGTAAACTGCATTGTGATGTCACAATGGGGGAAATGGCATTGTGATGTCACAATGTGGAAAGGGCATTGTGATGTCACAATGGAGGAAATGGCATTGTGATGTCACAATAGGGAAAACGGCATTGTGATGTCACAATGGGGAAAAGGGCATTGTGATGTCACAATGGGGTAAACTGCATTGTGATGTCACAATGGGGGAAATGGCATTGTGATGTCACAATGGGGGAAATGGCATTGTGATGTCACAATGGGGGAAAGGGCATTGTGATGTCACAATAGGGAAAACGGCATTGTGATGTCACAATGGGGGAAATGGCATTGTGATGTCACAATGGGGGAAAGGGCATTGTGATGTCACAATGGGGAAAACGGCATTGTGATGTCACAATGCGGAAAACAGCATTGTGATGTCACAATGGGGGAAAGGGTATTGTGATGTCACAATGGGGAAAACTGCATTGTGATGTCACAATGGGGGAAAAGGCATTGTGATGTCACAATGTGGGAAATGGCATTGTGATGTCACAATGGGTGAAAGGGCATTGTGATGTCACAATGGGGAATGGGCATTGTGATGTCACAATGGAGGAAATGGCATTGTGATGTCACAATAGGGAAAACGGCATTGTGATGTCACAATGGGGGAAAGGGCATTACGATGTCACAATGGGGAAAACTGCATTGTGATGTCACAATGGGGGAAACGGCATTGCGATGTCACAATGGGGAAAACTGCATTGTGATGTCACAATGGGGGAAACGGCATTGTGATGTCACAATGGGGGAAAGGGCAATGTGATGTCACAATGGGGAAAACGGCATTGTGATGTCACAATGGGGAAATGGCATTGTGATGTCACAATAGGGAAAACTGCATTGTGATGTCACAATGGGGTAAACTGCATTGTGATGTCACAATGGGAGAAAGGGCATTGTGATGTCACAATGGGGTAAACTGCATTGTGATGTCACAATGGGGTAAACTGCATTGTGATGTCACAATGGGGGAAATGGCATTGTGATGTCACAATGTGGAAAGGGCATTGTGATGTCACAATGGGGGAAATGGCATTGTGATGTCACAATAGGGAAAACTGCATTGTGATGTCACAATGGGGTAAACTGCATTGTGATGTCACAATGGGAGAAAGGGCATTGTGATGTCACAATGGGGTAAACTGCATTGTTATGTCACAATGGGGTAAACTGCATTGTGATGTCACAATGGGGGAAAGGGCAATGTGATGTCACAATGGGGAAAACGGCATTGTGATGTCACAATGGGGGAAATGGCATTGTGATGTCACAATAGGGAAAACTGCATTGTGATTTCACAATGGGGTAAACTGCATTGTGATGTCACAATGGGAGAAAGGGCATTGTGATGTCACAATGGGGTAAACTGCATTGTGATGTCACAATGGGGTAAACTGCATTGTGATGTCACAATGGGGGAAATGGCATTGTGATGTCACAATGTGGAAAGGGCATTGTGATGTCACAAGGGAGGAAATGGCATTGTGATGTCACAATAGGGAAAACGGCATTGTGATGTCACAATGGGGAAAAGGGCATTGTGATGTCACAATGGGGTAAACTGCATTGTGATGTCACAATGGGGGAAATGGCATTGTGATGTCTCAATGGGGGAAATGGCATTGTGATGTCACAATGGGGGAAAGGGCATTGTGATGTCACAATAGGGAAAACGGCATTGTGATGTCACAATGCGGAAAACAGCATTGTGATGTCACAATGGGGGAAAGGGTATTGTGATGTCACAATGGGGAAAACTGCATTGTGATGTCACAGTGGGGGAAAAGGCATTGTGATGTCACAATGTGGGAAATGGCATTGTGATGTCACAATGGGTGAAAGGGCATTGTGATGTCACAATGGGGAATGGGCATTGTGATGTCACAATGGAGGAAATGGCATTGTGATGTCACAATAGGGAAAACGGCATTGTGATGTCACAATGGGGGAAAGGGCATTACGATGTCACAATGGGGAAAACTGCATTGTGATGTCACAATGGGGGAAACGGCATTGTGATGTCACAATGGGGGAAAGGGCATTGTGATGTCACAATGGGGGAAAGTGCATTGTGATGTCACAATGGGGGAAAGCGCATTGTGATGTCACAATGGGGAAAACTGCATTGTGATGTCACAATGGGGGAGAGGGCATTGTGATGTCACAATGCGGAAAACAGCATTGTGATGTCACAATGGGGGAAAGTGCATTGTGATGTCACAATGGGGGAAAGGGCATTGTGATGTCACAATGCGGAAAACAGCGTTGTGATGTCACAATGGGGGAAAGGGCATTGTGATGTCACAATGGGGAAAACTGCATTGTGATGTCACAATGGGGGAAAGGGCATTGTGATGTCACAATGGGGAAAACTGCATTGTGATGTCACAATAAGGGAGAGGGCATTGTGATGTCACAATGCGGAAAACAGCATTGTGATGTCACAATGGGGGAAAGGGTATTGTGATGTCACAATGGGGAAAACTGCATTGTGATGTCACAATTGGGGAAAAGGCATTGTGATGTCACAATGGGGAAAACTGCATTGTGATGTCACAATAAGGGAGAGGGCATTGTGATGTCACAATGCGGAAAACAGCATTGTGATGTCACAATGGGGGAAAGGGTATTGTGATGTCACAATAGGGAAAACGGCATTGTGATGTCACAATGGGGGAAAAGGCATTGTGATGTCACCATGTGGGAAATGGCATTGTGATGTCACAATGGGTGAAAGGGCATTGTGATGTCACAATGGGGAATGGGCATTGTGATGTCACAATGGAGGAAATGGCATTGTGATGTCACAATAGGGAAAACGGCATTGTGATGTCACAATGGGGGAAAGGGCATTACGATGTCACAATGGGGAAAACTGCATTGTGATGTCACAATGGGGGAAACGGCATTGCGATGTCACAATGGGGAAAACTGCATTGTGATGTCACAATGGGGGAAACGGCATTGTGATGTCACAATGGGGGAAAGGGCAATGTGATGTCACAATGGGGAAAACGGCATTGTGATGTCACAATGGGGAAATGGCATTGTGATGTCACAATAGGGAAAACTGCATTGTGATGTCACAATGGGGTAAACTGCATTGTGATGTCACAATGGGAGAAAGGGCATTGTGATTTCACAATGGGGTAAACTGCATTGTGATGTCACAATGGGGTAAACTGCATTGTGATGTCACAATGGGGGAAATGGCATTGTGATGTCACAATGTGGAAAGGGCATTGTGATGTCACAATGGGGGAAATGGCATTGTGATGTCACAATAGGGAAAACTGCATTGTGATGTCACAATGGGGTAAACTGCATTGTGATGTCACAATGGGAGAAAGGGCATTGTGATGTCACAATGGGGTAAACTGCATTGTGATGTCACAATGGGGTAAACTGCATTGTGATGTCACAATGGGGGAAAGGGCAATGTGATGTCACAATGGGGAAAACGGCATTGTGATGTCACAATGGGGGAAATGGCATTGTGATGTCACAATAGGGAAAACTGCATTGTGATGTCACAATGGGGGAAATGGCATTGTGATGTCACAATGGGGGAAATGGCATTGTGATGTCACAATGGGGAAAACGGCATTGTGATGTCACAATGCGGAAAACAGCATTGTGATGTCACAATGGGGGAAAGGGTATTGTGATGTCACAATGGGGAAAACTGCATTGTGATGTCACAATGGGGGAAAAGGCATTGTGATGTCACAATGTGGGAAATGGCATTGTGATGTCACAATGGGTGAAAGGGCATTGTGATGTCACAATGGGGAATGGGCATTGTGATGTCACAATGGAGGAAATGGCATTGTGATGTCACAATAGGGAAAACGGCATTGTGATGTCACAATGGGGGAAAGGGCATTACGATGTCACAATGGGGAAAACTGCATTGTGATGTCACAATGGGGGAAACGGCATTGTGATGTCACAATGGGGGAAAGGGCATTGTGATGTCACAATGGGGGAAAGTGCATTGTGATGTCACAATGGGGGAAAGCGCATTGTGATGTCACAATGGGGAAAACTGCATTGTGATGTCACAATGGGGGAGAGGGCATTGTGATGTCACAATGCGGAAAACAGCATTGTGATGTCACAATGGGGGAAAGTGCATTGTGATGTCACAATAGGGGAAAGGGCATTGTGATGTCACAATGCGGAAAACAGCGTTGTGATGTCACAATGGGGGAAAGGGCATTGTGATGTCACAATGGGGAAAACTGCATTGTGATGTCACAATGGGGGAAAGGGCATTGTGATGTCACAATGGGGAAAACTGCATTGTGATGTCACAATGGGGGAGAGGGCATTGTGATGTCACAATGCGGAAAACAGCATTGTGATGTCACAATGGGGGAAAGAGTATTGTGATGTCACAATGGGGAAAACTGCATTGTGATGTCACAATTGGGGAAAAGGCATTGTGATGTCACAAT
This sequence comes from Eleutherodactylus coqui, assembly GCF_035609145.1. Taxonomy (NCBI): domain Eukaryota; kingdom Metazoa; phylum Chordata; class Amphibia; order Anura; family Eleutherodactylidae; genus Eleutherodactylus; species Eleutherodactylus coqui. The sequence continues at coordinate 296,185 of NW_027102248.1, forward strand.
GTGGGAAATGGCATTGTGATGTCACAATGGGTGAAAGGGCATTGTGATGTCACAATGGGGAATGGGCATTGTGATGTCACAATGGAGGAAATGGCATTGTGATGTCACAATAGGGAAAACGGCATTGTGATGTCACAATGGGGGAAAGGGCATTACGATGTCACAATGGGGAAAACTGCATTGTGATGTCACAATGGGGGAAACGGCATTGCGATGTCACAATGGGGAAAACTGCATTGTGATGTCACAATGGGGGAAACGGCATTGTGATGTCACAATGGGGGAAAGGGCAATGTGATGTCACAATGGGGAAAACGGCATTGTGATGTCACAATGGGGAAATGGCATTGTGATGTCACAATAGGGAAAACTGCATTGTGATGTCACAATGGGGTAAACTGCATTGTGATGTCACAATGGGAGAAAGGGCATTGTGATGTCACAATGGGGTAAACTGCATTGTGATGTCACAATGGGGTAAACTGCATTGTGATGTCACAATGGGGGAAATGGCATTGTGATGTCACAATGTGGAAAGGGCATTGTGATGTCACAATGGGGGAAATGGCATTGTGATGTCACAATAGGGAAAACTGCATTGTGATGTCACAATGGGGTAAACTGCATTGTGATGTCACAATGGGAGAAAGGGCATTGTGATGTCACAATGGGGTAAACTGCATTGTGATGTCACAATGGGGTAAACTGCATTGTGATGTCACAATGGGGGAAAGGGCAATGTGATGTCACAATGGGGAAAACGGCATTGTGATGTCACAATGGGGGAAATGGCATTGTGATGTCACAATAGGGAAAACTGCATTGTGATTTCACAATGGGGTAAACTACATTGTGATGTCACAATGGGAGAAAGGGCATTGTGATGTCACAATGGGGTAAACTGCATTGTGATGTCACAATGGGGTAAACTGCATTGTGATGTCACAATGGGGGAAATGGCATTGTGATGTCACAATTTGGAAAGGGCATTGTGATGTCACAATGGAGGAAATGGCATTGTGATGTCACAATAGGGAAAACGGCATTGTGATGTCACAATGGGGAAAAGGGCATTGTGATGTCACAATGGGGTAAACTGCATTGTGATGTAACAATGGGGGAAATGGCATTGTGATGTCACAATGGGGGAAATGGCATTGTGATGTCACAATGGGGGAAAGGGCATTGTGATGTCACAATGGGGTAAACTGCATTGTGATGTCACAATGGGGTAAACTGCATTGTGATGTCACAATGGGGTAAACTGCATTGTGATGTCACAATGGGGGAAAGGGCAATGTGATGTCACAATGGGGAAAACGGCATTGTGATGTCACAATGGGGGAAATGGCATTGTGATGTCACAATAGGGAAAACTGCATTGTGATTTCACAATGGGGTAAACTGCATTGTGATGTCACAATGGGAGAAAGGGCATTGTGATGTCACAATGGGGTAAACTGCATTGTGATGTCACAATGGGGTAAACTGCATTGTGATGTCACAATGGGGGAAATGGCATTGTGATGTCACAATTTGGAAAGGGCATTGTGATGTCACAATGGAGGAAATGGCATTGTGATGTCACAATAGGGAAAACGGCATTGTGATGTCACAATGGGGAAAAGGGCATTGTGATGTCACAATGGGGTAAACTGCATTGTGATGTCACAATGGGGGAAATGGCATTGTGATGTCACAATGGGGGAAATGGCATTGTGATGTCACAATGGGGGAAAGGGCATTGTGATGTCACAATAGGGAAAACGGCATTGTGATGTCACAATGGGGGAAATGGCATTGTGATGTCACAATGGGGGAAAGGGCATTGTGATGTCCCAATGGGGAAAACGGCATTGTGATGTCACAATGCGGAAAACAGCATTGTGATGTCACAATGGGGGAAAGGGTATTGTGATGTCACAATGGGGAAAACTGCATTGTGATGTCACAATGGGGGAAAAGGCATTGTGATGTCACAATGTGGGAAATGGCATTGTGATGTCACAATGGGTGAAAGGGCATTGTGATGTCACAATGGAGGAAATGGCATTGTGATGTCACAATAGGGAAACGGCATTGTGATGTCACAATGGGGGAAAGGGCATTACGATGTCACAATGGGGAAAACTGCATTGTGATGTCACAATGGGGGAAACGGCATTGTGATGTCACAATGGGGGAAAGGGCATTGTGATGTCACAATGGGGGAAAGTGCATTGTGATGTCACAATGGGGGAAAGCGCATTGTGATGTCACAATGGGGAAAACTGCATTGTGATGTCACAATGGGGGAGAGGGCATTGTGATGTCACAATGCGGAAAACAGCATTGTGATGTCACAATGGGGGAAAGTGCATTGTGATGTCACAATGGGGGAAAGGGCATTGTGATGTCACAATGCGGAAAACAGCGTTGTGATGTCACAATGGGGGAAAGGGCATTGTGATGTCACAATGGGGAAAACTGCATTGTGATGTCACAATGGGGGAAAGGGCATTGTGATGTCACAATGGGGAAAACTGCATTGTGATGTCACAATGGGGGAGAGGGCATTGTGATGTCACAATGCGGAAAACAGCGTTGTGATGTCACAATGGGGGAAAGGGTATTGTGATGTCACAATGGGGAAAACTGCATTGTGATGTCACAATTGGGGAAAAGGCATTGTGATGTCACAATGTGGGAAATGGCATTGTGATGTCACAATGGGTGAAAGGGCATTGTGATGTCACAATGGGGAATGGGCATTGTGATGTCACAATGGAGGAAATGGCATTGTGATGTCACAATAGGGAAAACGGCATTGTGATGTCACAATGGGGGAAAGGGCATTGCGATGTCACAATGGGGAAAACTGCATTGTGATGTCACCATGGGGGAAACGGCATTGCAATGTCACAATGGGGAAAACTGCATTGTGATGTCACAATGGGGGAAACGGCATTGTGATGTCACAATGGTGGAAATGGGATTGTGATGTCACAATGGGGGAAACGGCATTGTGATGTCCCAATGGGGAAAACGGAATTGTGATGTCACAATGGGGGAAAGTGCATTGTGATGTCACAATGGGGGAAACGGCATTGCGATGTCACAATGGGGAAAACTGCATTGTGATGTCACAATGGGGGAAACGGCATTGTGATGTCACAATGGGGGAAAGGGCAATGTGATGTCACAATGGGGAAAACGGCATTGTGATGTCACAATGGGGAAATGGCATTGTGATGTCACAATAGGGAAAACTGCATTGTGATGTCACAATGGGGTACACTGCATTGTGATGTCACAATGGGAGAAAGGGCATTGTGATGTCACAATGGGGTAAACTGCATTGTGATGTCACAATGGGGTAAACTGCATTGTGATGTCACAATGGGGGAAATGGCATTTGATGTCACAATAGGGAAAACTGCATTGTGATGTCACAATGGGGTAAACTGCATTGTGATGTCACAATGGGAGAAAGGGCATTGTGATGTCACAATGGGGTAAACTGCATTGTGATGTCACAATGGGGTAAACTGCATTGTGATGTCACAATGGGGGAAAGGGCAATGTGATGTCACAATGGGGAAAACGGCATTGTGATGTCACAATGGGGGGAATGGCATTGTGATGTCACAATAGGGAAAACTGCATTGTGATTTCACAATGGGGTAAACTGCATTGTGATGTCACAATTGGAGAAAGGGCATTGTGATGTCACAATGGGGTAAACTGCATTGTGATGTCACAATGGGGTAAACTGCATTGTGATGTCACAATGGGGTAAACTGCATTGTGATGTCACAATGGGGGAAATGGCATTGT